>NW_027509229.1:3557500-3835000 GCF_051911475.1 Siphateles boraxobius | reverse complement strand
TGGACTTTGTATTAATGAACAATAAATAGATTAGTGCGGGCAGCTTTTCCACACATCTGCAGTGATTCTCTGGCCCCGGTGCACTTAAACCGGCCCTACTAAACCCCTTATCTTTTCCTTTCTGAACAAGACACAATAAAGTCATTCACATCTCTGTAAACTACAAGTGTTAAGCTTTCTTTTGATATAAAACACATGAAAAAAGACCCATATTTGGGTGAAATAAAAATATGTTTGGATGAATACATTCACCACAAAGTTTGCCTGACCTCGACCAGGCCTCACTTGAGCCCAGTTCTCTCGGGCCGTGAACAACGTACAATAGTGTGCTTGGGCTCATGTGAAAGTGCAAAACATAAGCTTTCCAATGATGTAAGGCTCGATCTGATTGGACTTTGATTTCATAAACAATAAATAAATTCGTAAAGCCGTTTTTGTGCAGTGACGATCCAGCCGAGGGGCCTTAATCGACACCAATTTGACCCCGGTCATCTCGGGCCGTGAACAACGTACAATTGTGAGCTTTGGCTCATGTGAAAGTGCAAAACACAGGCTTTCCAAAGATATGAAACACTCTCTGATTGGACTTTGTATTAATTTGTATTTTGTATTGACTTTGTATGATAAAAACTATTTTACTGCACTCAGGGGGCCCCCCAGAGTCCGTAGCACCAAGTCCCATCCCAGAATTCCACCGTCCACGAACCCACTATTTTTTACTATTGAATAAATGCTACGTGGGATGTCCATAGCTCTGGTCAGGAAGGGTCTAGAGCCTCCATTTTTGCACTCAGGTCTAAGTCCCATCACCCTCTATCAGAATCCAGAGTTTCAAGAAGATTGGAGAAACTCAAAATCTCGACCCGAAAAAACCGACAGGCCCTGTCGGTTTTTTCGGGTCGGAAAAAAAAGTTTCCCTGATCTTCTCGAAACTCTGGATTCTGATAGAGGGTGAAGAGACTTAGACCTGAGTGCAAAAATGGAGGCTCTGGACCCTTCCTGACCAGAGCTATGGACATCCCACGTAGCATTTATTACATTATAAAAAATAGTGGGTTCGTGGACGGTGGAATTTTGGGATGGGACTTGGTGCTACGGACTCAGGGGAGGCCCCTGAGTGCAGTAAAATAGTTTTTTATCATGATTTGGAACTTTCGTTAAAATGTGTTTCACAGAAAATGTTTCCCATCCCACGTAGCATTTATCACAGTACCAAAACGTGGTTTCGAGGACACTCGTTTTAATGCAAACTAAACACTGAAATGACTTGAAAATTAGTGAGATGTGTTCAGTGGGGTGTGCGTAGTACAGTAGAGGTGGTTGGGGCTGAAAAATAAGTTTTTAATCATCTGAAAGTCCCGTTGGAGACATGGCTGACAGCCATATAACCACTGAACGTATGGGAATGTTTGTTTTTCACGAATATCTCAAAAACCACAGGGCGAAAAAATTCCAAACTCGGGTCGTCTGTAGGCCTCGAGGAGCCCTGTCCAACGAGGCCACCCCCGTCCCCGAGGGCCTCGGGGCCAGGGAGTTACGTCCGGTCAAAGGCGCAGCTTTGTCGGCTTATATCTCGAGAACCTCTGGCTCAATGTTCCCCAAACTCTAATAGATCGTAGTGCTGGACGGGCCCTTTAGAATGAGCCCACCCCCGAGGTCCAACTCGCCCGGGTCCCCGAGTTATAGCCGTTCAAAGTCGGGGGCCCCAGCGAACGGCGATCCGCTAGGGGGCGTCCCCGCGGCGCGCCACCGCCCTGGTTCGAGTAAGGGCCCCCGTGGGACCTCATCACCAAAATTTGAGCTCTCTGGGTCTTCGCGTTCCCGAGATATGAGCGATTTTGTTCCCGAGGTCGTGACGTCATCAGCGAGCGCCATTTTGAAGTGCGCCCGATGGTTTTCGGCTAATATCTCCGCGAAAACACGTTCAAAATTCATGATTTTTTTATCATTCTTTTCAGCTCAACTAGACGGTTCCAAAAAGCCCAACCACGGCCGGATCCGTCCAGTTTTCGCTTAGATAAATGTGTATTTTCATCTACATCTCTGGCCCCCGGGGGCCCACGGGTCCGTGGGTGGTCTCAAAGTAAAGGTCTCGTCCCCCTCTAAACGAGATAAAATTTTGGTGTCCGTAGGACCAAGTGGGACATCACAAAAAATGAATACGTTGTAATTTTGTCCAGTCACCATCCACAATCAATGGACTCATCACAAACGGGGGTTAGGAAACGCTTAGAAAGCGGCTAGGGCCCTCAAACTCGGGGGCCCCACTCAGGGACGGGAGACGACGGCACTCGCCGAGTTTCGGGGTCCTACGACTTTCCGTCTCCCTGTGGCAGCGCATTCCGTTGGTTTGACCTTTTTGACCCTGTGACGTGTTTTTCACCCTTTCGGCCCCTGAACGAGGACCCAGGGACACCAAACTTCTCCGCCCGCACCAGGGGGCCGTGGCGAGTCGGAAAACGGCGCCCCCTAGTTGGTCGGCCCTTTAGAAGCGGCGTCCGCGAAACCACTGTGTCAATACATTCATTTAATGGGCGAGTGGGATTTTCTTGGAAAGCTCCAAGGGGCCCCAAATTCGGCACGGTGACCCCTGGGCCCGCCCCGAGCGACGTACCGAAAGCACCGGGCCCTCGAGTAAAGGCAAGTATTTTTTAGCCTCTATGCAAAATCTCTCCCTCGAGGCTGTTTTTCACTCTCACACTGAAAGAGCCTTTCAGGCCTTTGAATGATTTGATGGCGGGGGAGGGGCGATTATTTGCAAAGGTCCTCGAGTCGGAAAACGGCGCCCCCTAGTCCGTCGGCCCTTTCGAAGCGGCGTCCGCGAAACCACTGTGGCAAAATACATTCATTTAATGGGCGAGTGGGATTTTTACAGAAACGTCCCAGGGGCCCCAAATTCGGCACGCTGACCCCTTGGCCCTACCTGACCGACATACCAAAAGCAGGGGGCGCTAGAGCAATGTCAAATTTTTCTAAAGGCCCTAGAGATCTGCGCTTCGGGGCCCCGCGTCAGGGGGGGATCATGGGGCAATATGCTCTCTGTCGCCCACTAGAGGTGTCCGAAAACCACCTATTCCGTGGCAAGTAGGTAAGAAACCGTGAATAGGGGGGTTAGTAATAAAGGCCCACTTCTCTACAAGTCTGTGGGCAATTGTCATCCAAATTCACACTACGATCCCTCCGACCCACAGTGCGCCCAATGGCAGCTTATTTGTATGGGCGTTTTTCCACGAACCCACGGTTTGGACTAACTCCTTTTGTGCATGTAAATAGAAGTCTTTAAGTTTTTACTTTGATGTCCATTTGTTTTGTTTTTCTATTAGTAGTTTCTTTGATTGATTTTTTATTTTTTATTTACATGTTCAAAAAAAAAAAAAAAAAAAAAAAAGAGGGGTCCTTATATCATTGGAAAGCTCCTGTGTTGCGGTTTGCAAAGAGGCCAACACCACTGGGGTCAAATTGGCCTTATTTATGTCGCTCAAAGCTTTGTTGTGAATGTATTCATACAAAACTCTTTGTAACTCATTCACATCTTAAGCTTTCTTTCTGTGTTTTGTATCATATTAAAGGGGAATATTTTTAGTTTTCAAATATAAAAAAGACTTTGCCTTATCTTGTTCAGATAGTACATGAGAAGAGGTGGAGTCGGGCCTGTTTCAGGGCACAAGGCCAGCTGCAGATGTTTGGTAAAGCTGCCTGTACGAATTTCTTTATTGTTCATTCAAACAAAGTGCAATCAGAGTGATCCTTATATCATCGGAAAGCTCCTGTTTTGCAGTTTGCAAAGAGGCCAACACCACTGGTGTGCGTTGTTCCTGGCCCGAGAGAGCAGGGGTCAAATTGGCCTTATTTAGGTCGCTCAAAGCTTTGTTGTGAATGTATTCATACAAAACTCTCTGTAACTCATTCAAATCTCAAGCTTTCTTTCTGTGTTTTATATCATATTAAAGGGGAACATTTTTGGTTTTCAAATATACAAATGACTTTGCTTTATCATGTTCAGATAGTACATGAGAAGAGGTGGAGTCGGGCCTGTTTCAGTGTTTCAGGGCACAAGGCCAGCTGCAGATGTTTGGTAAAGCTGCCTGTATGAATTTCTTTATTGTTCATTCAAACAAAGTCCAATCAGAGTGATCCTTATATCATCGGAAAGCTTGTGTTTTGCAGTTTGCAAAGAGGCCAACACCACTGTTGTGCGTTGTTCACAGGCCGAAAGAACAGGGGTCGAGTAGGCCTTGTGAATACTGCCTGAATTGGGTATATTGCAATGGTTCTTATTAGCTTTCCCTTTGGTTCAGAAGAACAGGGGTCACGTGAGGCCTTATTCCCACCAAAAACTGCACCAAAACCTTGTAATTCAGTCAATTCCTAAGCTATTGTCATCTATTTAGATCTATTTTCCATCTTGAAAACAAGATGGCGCCAGTGTACTCGGCTTGCCGTCTTCCTCGTCTGTCTAAGTTTGTTGTACCTGTACCTGTTCGTCTGGCATCAATAGTGTTTGTTTTATGCATGGTGTTGCATTGGGACCATGTAGTCTCAGTGCTGACCTACGATCGTCAAGCCTTGCTCAACATACAAAGCTGTATGGGAGATTACCGTGGTTTTTGTCCTGTTCTGCATTCTCGTTCTCGATCCTCGTTCAGCCAACCTGAGGTGGAGTGCGCTCGCCGGCCTCCTTGCTGCGTTCCAGCTCTTAGGAAGCGCAGCAGGAAGAGAGGTTGCCGTGGTGGTGTTCGAGTGAGAATCAGACGGGCAATCAATTCTTCAACGGAGCGTGCCTTGGATACCATGAACTTTGAGGGTCTTCACCTGATCCGGCGCTCATGGGAATATAGATATGTTTTTCATCTTTCTGTTTTCCCGGACTTTTCTCAGTCATCTACGTACTCTGCTTCTCCGCAAGTACGGATTCGCCGGAGAGGAGTGAACTGTCAAAATCTACGTCAACTGGATTTTGTTCATTTGGATTTGCCTCTGTCATCACAGCCTCCTTTGAATATGGCCCTAGTTAACGCTAGATCCATATGCAACAAAACTTTTATCCTCAATGACTTTTTAACCAGACATGACTTGGATATTTTATTTCTGACAGAGACCTGGGCCAGTGCTGGTGAGTTGTCAGTTTTTGAGGAACTTTGTCCGCCGAACTGTTGTTTCATTAGTACCCCTAGGTCTACTGGTAGGGGTGGTGGCGTCGCTATGGTTTTTAAACAATCACTTAAAATACTTTCAGTTTCTGTTCAGAGCTATTCATCATTTGAAGTACAGTGTGTGGGACTACAGTCTGCTTCCTCTGCTCTGCTCTGCACTCTCATCTATAGGCCACCTAACTTTGACAGTGCATTTATAAGTGACTTTTCAGAATTTTTAACTTCCGTTGTTCTGCTGTATGATCGCATGTTATTATTGGGTGATTTTAATGTACATGTGTGCTGCCCCGGTCGTCCCTTGGTTGCTGAGTTCCGTAATGTTCTAGACTCATTTGGTTTTACACAATATATGAACCAACCGACACATGTACGTGGTCATACACTTGATCTTATTATGTCATACGGGACCTCTGTAGATAATGTATTTGTTGAAAATGCTTCCTTCTCTGATCATAAGCCCATTATTTTTACGATCCCTGTTATGAGCTCTGCCGTTGTTGAGAAGCCGGCCAGCTCTTTTTCTCGCTTTATAGACCCACGTATCGCCTCTCAGTTTACCGAGAAATATACATCTAATACTGTTGAAATGTCGATTTTGAATGCTGAGTCTTCCTGCGGCCCTGACGATTTACTTTCTCTGTTCTACGCTGCCTGTTCCGATATTTTAGATTCTATTGCCCCTTTGAAGTTGAAGAAACCACAGCAAAAACTTTATTATTGGCTGGACGACAACGCTCGTTCTCTCAGACAGGCTTGTCGTAAAGCGGAGAGGAGATGGAAGCGCGATCGTTTAACTGTGTCATTTGAGATCTTTAAAGAGTGTCTGATTATGTTTCAGAATGCTGCTAAGTTAGCTAGATCAAATTACTTTTCTGAATTAATTGATAAAAACTCGCACAGACCTAAGATTTTATTTTCTACGATAAATTCAGTAATTAATCCAAGTTGCCAATTTCATGGGGAAATCTCGGCAGAACTCTGTGAGAAATTTTTAAAGTTTTTTGCTGATAAAGTGACATTTATTCGTTCATCCTTCACTTTACATCTTTCAGATCAATTTTTGAATTCGTTGGTTAGTCCACTTTATTTTAATCATTTTAAGCACGTCTCTTTAACAGACCTTTACGAGCTGGTTAACAAGATGAACATAACTACTACACCACTTGATGTCATTCCTTCAGAGATTATTAAGGCTGCGTTTCCTATAATGGGCCCCAGTGTCCAAGTTTTGATTAATTCATCTTTGAACACTGGGGTAGTCCCAAATAGTTTTAAGCATGCGGTTGTTCAGCCTTTGCTTAAAAAACATGGTCTGGATGAGGGTTGCCTTAATAATTTTCGGCCTGTCTCTAAGTTAACATTTTTATCAAAACTCTTAGAAAAAGTCGTGCTGTCTCAATTAAATTTGTTTTTAAATTCAGCCAAGTTATTAGAACCTTTTCAATCAGGTTTTAATGCCCATCATAGCACAGAGTCTGTCTTGTTAAAAGTACTCAATGACATTTTAATGGCAGTTGATTCTGGTAAAAATGCTGTATTGATCCTGCTAGATCTTACAGCTGCCTTTGATACTGTAGACCATAATGTCCTCATTAGGCGTTTAGAGCATTCATTCGGTATTAACGGTACAGCCTTAAAGTGGTTTAGTTCCTATCTTAAAGACAGGTCTTTTTCTGTGGAGATAGGCAAGTTTTCTCTTCATCTTCTGCTCCAATTTTTTTGTGGAGTACCTCAGGGCTCCATTCTGGGTCCGCTTCTCTTTAACTTATATTTGCGTCCGCTGGGGGATATCATTAGGAAGCACAATGTTTTATTTCATTTTTATGCTGATGATACACAGTTGTATCTGCCATTGAAAGCTGGTGAGTCTTTTCAGACCTTGATGGATTGCATTCGGGACATCAAGGAATGGTTATCGATTAACTTCCTCCAACTTAATGAGGACAAAACGGAGATTATTGTCTTTGGCCCACCAAAACTGAGAAATAATTTTATTAAGGAACTGGGTAACCATTTCCGTTTCCTCTCAGGTCAGGAACCTTGGTGTCATTCTTGACTCTGAATTATGTTTAACCAAACAAATTAATTCTGTTGTAAAGAATAGTTTTTATCAATTGCGGTTAATATCCAAACTCAAATCATTTTTGTCATTCCACGATTTGGAGAAGGTTATCCATGCTTTTATTACTTCACGCTTGGATTACTGTAATTCTTTGTATTTGGGTCTTCCTCAATCGTCGCTTGCTCGACTGCAGATGGTGCAAAATGCTGCTGCAAGGCTCCTGACCGGGTCAAAGAAATACGATCATGTCACCCCCATTTTAGCCTCACTTCATTGGCTCCCGATCCATTTTAGAATTCAGTTTAAAATTCTGTTGTATGTTTTTAAAGCTCTTAACGATCAAGCTCCTCTATATATTAGAGATCTTCTTACTCCGTTGTCATCCACTAGATCTTTAAGATCTTCAGACAGAGCTCTTTTATTTATCCCTCGCTCTCGTCTCAAATTTAAGGGAGATAGAGCCTTTGCTGTTGCCGCCCCCCGTCTATGGAACCAATTGCCTTTGGACATCCGCCTTGCACCTTCAACTTCTATTTTTAAATCAAAATTGAAAACTTATTTTTATTCCCTGGCATTTTAATTTTCTCCGGATGCTATTTTATGTCTTTTCTGTTTGGCTGTTTGTTCTGTTTTTGTTTTGTTTTTACTTTGTGCAGCACTTTGGGTAGCCCTGCTTTAAATGTGCTATATAAATAAAATTTACTTACTTACTTACTTACTTATTTTGTACCAAAATAAAGCTTAGCATTTGTAGTTTACAAGGATGTGAATGACTTTATTGTGTCTTTTTCAGAAAATGAATGAGGAGATTTACAGTTGAGCCCATTTGAGGGCCTTTGCATAGATGCAGCTGGTTGAGACCAGGTTAAAAATGTATCACCTGGGGAGAATATTATCCTGGTCTCACTAAACAAATGTTTGGTACAGTGGCTCGACCGATTTAATTATTGTTCATTAAAACAAAGTCCAATCAGAGTGTATTTTATATAATTGTAAAGCTCGTGTTATGCAGTTTTGACGCGAGACCAACCCCACTGTTGTGCGTTGTTTACAGGCCGAAAGAACAGGGGTCGAGTAGGCCACATCGAGGTCCTTCAAAGCGATGGTGTGGACCTATTAAAATCATTTTATTTGATTAAATTTTTATGCAAAAGGGACATTTTGCATGTCTCTGTACAGCTTAAATTATATGTAGATTAAAGTGTGCCTAATCAATTTTCCAGAAATGCCAGGTCACGCCGGCCTTGTGAATACTGCCTGAATTGGGTATATTGCAATGGTTCTTATCAGCTTTCCCTTTGGGCTAAATTAATGTGTTTGGGCTTGATGGGAAGTGAGGATTCAGGGCTAAAATTTGGTGTATCACAACTGAAAAAATCTGAGTCTCCTATAGGCCTAAAGTCTGAGTCTTCTATAGGCTCAAAATAACAGGCGTCACGTGAGGCCTTATTCCAACCAAAAACTGCACCAAAACCTTGTAATTCAGTCAATTCCTAAGCTATTGTCATCTTTTTTGTACCAAAATAAATCTTAGAACCTTGGACCCAGTACATGTTTTAAGGCTTGTCATTTAGCAACAGAAGTGCTACACACATAGGACCAGCTGTTATAGAAAGCTCTGGACCTCTGCTGTCATGTAGATATGGTCTCCAAAGTTTATCCAATGTAAGCACTGTCAAATATGGTAATAAGCTATTTTGACCAATTTAACGATTAGATTTTTAAAATCTGATGACTCCGGTGTGTTCCCCATCCCAAAACAACCCAGGGTGTATCCAAAATTCTACACTGCCAACTTCTAGACTACTTATGAGAAATATACCAATATATTTTAAAACTACAACTTCCACTAGAGAGACGCCACAGAACCTGTTACAAAGCTAGTGTAACTTGTAGTTCTTCCATGGTGGATGGTTGGACATGTTCGGCTCCTCTGTTTTTCTGCTGTCTGCCGTGAATGGGCTTTAACTAAACTATAAAAAAGTTCAAAACTGAGCAACGTGTTGTTGCTGGTGACAAAACCACTGATTAAATATGTACATTGAGGCGATACTGGCGTTAAAGACCCAATGACCTTCATTGCATTGTAGGATATGGGCTTCGCATGCCCCCCGCTCAGCCCATATTGTAGTGTTCTATCTTATAGGCAGCAGACTGTAATGTTTCACCGGTAATAGGACCGAAATAATATTATTAAAATAAAGTAATGAATACCATGATAACATTTAAATAAATGTTGATAGATGCAGCATTATAGTTTTAAAAATATCAATAAACAAAGCAATCCAGCTTCCCTGTCGATAAGACCGAAGTAATAACATTAAAAGAAATACCTATAAACCATGATAAGATCTCGTGAATAAATGTTATCTGTGTATCCATGTCAGATGGATCTAGGGGATGGAGGAAACTGTTTTGATGAAATGTCTTCTTCCACCTGGAAATCGTAGACACTGTACTTAAGACGACACACCACATTTTAGGCATTTATTAGATTATACAACCGCAAAAACAACACACATAGCTCAGACACATAACAAAAATCACTCAGACAAATGTAAAAAGTGAAGAGCATGTCAAGTGATTACAAAGGCCTGGTAGGGACTGACCCTGTGATACATGATGGGCAGATATGGAGTGATTTGCATTGGTGGTAGTGTAAAAGTTAACAGTGCAGGGATTTAATCAGTGCAAAGCTGAGCTAGTTAAATATGACTATGGAAAAAACAAGAGTGTGAGCATAATAGTATTGCTTAACAAAAACAATATAAAGAAGATAAGATAAATAGAACAACAGAAACGTATATTGAATTAAAAAAAAAGATTATACAAGCCAACAGGGGTAAATGTTGGGACCACACTCCAGAATGTATAGAGGGGCTAATGTAGCCTGCAAGACAGTCAAATGGATAGTGGATACTAGACAATAGACAAAGTGATGTGATGGTTGGGGCAGCGAGAGACTCATGCTGAAAAGTCCATTTCTCCCCTACCCTTCTGTGTGACATTGAGTTGCTGGTTTGCCCTGGGGACAAAGGACCTCCTCAATGTTGAACATGACAGAAGCCTTCTACTGCAAATGATCCTCGGTTTGTTAAATTATTAACTCCAGCTCCATGCCAAACACAGAGCCAGCATTCCTTCCCAGCCTGTCCCAGCGGCCCTCTTCTTAATGCTGCCTCCCCCGCACACCACAGCATAAACAAGGACTCTGGCCATGTTTAATCTTGCTCAGAGTCACTACTGGTATGGTATTCCTCAGAATCACTATCAAAGTTAATTTCTGTTTCAGTCAGGACTTGAACATAATAGTTCTTTGCATGCTTTGCCAGGCTGTTGCTTGCTTGTTCTTCATAGTCAAGCTCCGTAGACCTTGGATACCATCTTGAAGCAGGCCCCACGTCTCACCTTACATGTTAAAACACGTTGAGCCTTTATTAATTAGAAACTTTCAGAAATATTGTAATGTATGCCAAGTATAACTAATACATACCTGATGTCACATTAGAAAGCTGGGATGACATCTGCTTCAGGGTGTCTGCACGGGTGCAAAAAAACGTCCAATGCTTGTTCATCTCTGCAATAAGAATCCTCTTCTCCTCCTCAAGTCTCCTTACTGCCATCACTATGTCCAACGCCTTCCTCTTTGTCCTTAGATCTACAGAGTCTGGATTACATTGATGAAACATAAGTCGGTTGTATTTAAGATTAGTATTTAAAGATTTTCTGGGGTTACAATCGAGGCATGACAGATTTTGTGCCACTATGTGACTATTTCACATAGTCAACACAATTGTGTACATACCACCGTGTGTAAGCTGCCATGGCCAAACAATCTGGTCAGATAGAATGGTGTCCAAGGTCAGTTTTTCTGCATTAGGAACCAAGGTGTTATACATTTCCACTACAGAATTTACATTTATTTTTCCTCCCTGATCTTTCGCCGGATCCGGGCACGTCCTTTGCATCCGTCACTATCTTTATAAAGACGCTGGGACCTCCTCTTAACACTTGCCACCAGCTCCTCAATTCGGCTGGCAACAGCGGCAACATCAGCATCATTTGGGGATGTTGTTGCTGAGAGGAAGAAATGAAGAGATAAGTAAAATGATTCTTGATTCCATCCATAAATATTAATTCTGGTGTATGCCTCAACAATATTTTCATATTTCTCTGTAACTGAGGCTACACTTGTAGCTAAGGTTGAGTAGAGTTAGGTTAGTTAGGTTCTTTATTGTCAACATTTTTTCTACACGTCATCAGCAATCAGAGTATGTGCTCTTTGACTACGATTACAATGAGCCTCTTTGGAATTGCAGCCAAGCTTAGTCAGAAGTGATACATCAAGCACCATATCAAACAGTATAAAACAGTATATTCTACCTTCTGGCCACTCATTATATCAATGATCCAGCTCTCCAGTTGATTGTCTGTGATGTCCATTTCCGTTTTCATGGCCTCCAGGTTATGCAACTGGCATTGCAGGGCTATTGTGGCCTTCAAACACAAATGACAATGAGGCAAAAAACTTTGACTATTGTTGATAAGGATTGTAAAGTACCTTCACTGTTAGAAAACCACATACAACACTGATTAAATATACAGTATATTCATATATATGTGGACTATCAATATATGTGGTATGAACTTTTAATATTTTATATCAAGACACTGAAAAATACAATTGACAGTACACATGCAACCATCCGTATATTTAATTGTATTGAAGAATATCTGGGCAAGTCTTCCCTATATTTTTAATATATGCCACTTTATTTTACAATATCGCTATGCATGTTGCATAAGGGAAAACTGGAGTCTTTACCTTCCGATATCGGCGGGCAAGGGTGGAAGCCAAGTTGTCAAACTTTTGCTGGTTTCAGCGCATGGCCATGACCGTCAGCATGTCTATGTGTCCTGCAAATAAAATAGGATGATGGCATTGTAATCGATCCATCCATTTGTGTCGAATATTCTGAGCTTTATATTTTCAGAATCAAAGTGGCTCACCATTGTCATCAGGATCAAAATGTACTGGTTACCTTACCTGGTTTTGACATGTTCTTTGCGGTAATAGCAATCCTCGAGAGGAAGGCGTTGCACTGCTCCACCTCTTCCCCAAGAGTCGAACCAGCCCCCTCCTGATATGCTCCACTCCATTTTACCTTTAAAAAAGACAAGAAAAAACAAAATCTAAGTGGCAAAAACCTTATGCAGGTTTTCGGGGAAAGAAAATGTCATGGACAATCATTTTTTCTTACCTCACATTTGAAATCATGAGCTTTGCATGAAAAACAGAAAGAAATGGCCTCATGGTGAGGAGATCCTGAAGCTCAGGGCATTTCTCTGTCACTCTCCGGAGGTACGGCCAGTACTTGCATGCCAGATCCATAGCGAAAAATGTCACTGGCTTACAGGCCATTTGCTTTTGGGGGTACAGGGGGTAGGCAAAAATCTCACCCCTGAACATATTGAGGGCACGAAGGAGAACCACATGACCACATACAGCGAGGTCCAGACCCTTCTCGTCTGTTTTTCCTGAGGACTTCTGAGACGTTTCACGCACCGCTGACCACTGCCCTCCACAGACACCTCTTCCAGAGACCTAAAACATGGAAGATAGTTAACAGTCCAAACTTGTTCAACCAAAGTCCTCTCTAGGACGTGGTGTTTTATAGGTAAATATAGTGAAGTTGTGCAAGTTTACATGACTGGTTGAGGTATGGACATAGTCCACGAATCTTGCGACATCATCATCATTCGTGATGAACACGCCATCAAAGATGGCTTGTTCCTCCAATCTAAATAAGAGAGATACATATTAACTTTAAATATTCATTTAAAAATTCATATGATGCACACACAGGATTTGTAAGTACCTTGCTGCACTCTTGAATCTGTAGTGCTTGAGGTTTCCATCAACTGATACTGCAAGCATGTCTGGGCTGCACTCTGGGCAGTCAAAGTGGTCCTCCTGGTATAGTTTGTCCAATTCGAATCAGACAGCCTCCCACTCTAAGAAGCTTTTGCGGAAGCTGTCTGCTGTGATGTTTCCGCTCTGTTTCAAATAAGAGAAATGCTCTAAATGGATACATTTCTTGATGTTTGTACTAATTTCGTAACCACTCTTTAGAATACATATCAAAGCAAATAAACAATGTGTAAACTTCACTCATACACTATACACTGGTGTATTGGGGAGACCTGGCCATTAAAGATGCAGGATATTGTGTGACATTCAGTATAAATCTATACGCAAAGAGGGCTACAACAGCCTCCATATTGTTTAGAAGTAAGTCTGTGCAATGTTTGGCCCATTAATCCAAGGGAACACTTCTGGGATCAGGAAATGATATTGGGTAGAAGATGTCAAAGTCTGTAGCCAATGGAGTTGAAGTTGAGATCTTCAGAATGACCTGTTTTTTCAGAAATGTCTCAGTGCAAACTGCATGACTGATGAGAGAACATGAGTTTATGGTTGTTTACAAAGGGTCTAAATTTAACACAACTTTTTTCCTAAACAGTGCAAATGTTCATGTGTACTATCATCATCATCATGCCCTCATAGTATTATTTCTTGAGTTACGCAATTATTACCACAAATACTTACAAGGCCAAAGCCAAAAGTGCGTTGATCCAGCATTCTAAGAAATGCTTGGCTAAACATCCCTGGAGCTGCCATCTTCAGCTCTTCAAAAGAAAAAAGGACATCTGTCACATACACAGTTGAATAGTGAGAAGTGGCCTGCCAGTAGTCATTACTGATCAGGTCATCCACTCCAGGACTCCAAGTGGCTTTACATGCCTTGCATCTAATCTGAGGCAATCTGAGATCATATTGCCCTGGAAAAAGAAGGAAATATATACTCAAAGATAATTCTGACAGACGCAAACTGTGTCATTCTGACAACTGATATGTGAACCTTTGACTAAGGATGGATCAGGAGGACACTAATACAAACATTTTGTAAGGCACTATATTGGAAGTCACACATTTGTCAGGCAAATTAACTATCCCCATTCAAACAAAGCCTAATTATTTTCCTCCACATAGGTGGGCCCAGCCAATCTAATCAACACACAACCTATTGACACCTTTGGATTTCCAGCCATGATAAAGAACATTTTTGGCACAAAGTAACATGTATGAATGTAACATTCATGATTCGTATATGTGCTTAATTCCCTTACAAAAATGAACCATGTTTTTTTTTTTGTAGTAACTATGTTTTTTTTTGTAGTAACCATGGTTTAACTATGGTTTTTGTAGTAAAATCATAGTAACTACAAATGAACCATGGTTTTAGTAGTAAAGCAATTTTATAAAAATTCACTCTCAGAAAAAAAAGGTACACGATGGTACAAATAGTCTTCCTCAAAGAACAGTTTTGTACCTTTTCAATAATAGTGCCTACTCGGTTTCTATCGTAACCTCAGTTCCCTGAGAGTAGGGAACGAGTATTGCGTAGCTATTCGCAGTGGGGAAACTCCTTTTCCTCGATTTACTGAAGCCTATAAATGTAAAACACATTTTGCAGCTGCACAGCGAGTGTCTGCCTCACTCGTTGGCTGTGCTGCGGTAACTGCACATCCAAGGGGCGCGGCCTTAGCCTATATTAGTCCCCCGAAAAGTGCCATTATAGCAGGTTTAAATGACTGAAGCGACAACTTGCCAGATTACTATAGTGCGGCTGGCTACGCAATACTCGTTCCCTACTCTCAGGGAACTAAGGTTACGATAGTAACCAAGTAGCAAACTTTATAAATGTGGAAGGCGAGGACCAGCCGGCCGCATCACAAATATCCTGAATGGGAAAACCAGAGGACCAAGCCCAAGAAAAGGCCATGCCTCTAGTTAGGGCTGTATTCAAGACCAGCTTTGAGAGGTTTGAGTCCAAGACAAGACCGAGTCCAAAAAGGTTTGAGTCCGAGTCAAGACCGAGTCCAGGACAGGAAAAAAGTCTTATGCATGACATTATCAAGACAATCATTTTGGGTTATTATTTGTTGATCTAAAAGCAAAAACTGTTTCACAACACCCAGGATTTTTAAGTATAGACATTCCCCTTGATATCATATAATCTTCTAATCTAAAGAAAAAAGAATGATGACATATGGTGATACCTCATAATAGCTGTGTTAGAACTGATACAAACACCAACCCACTACTACTGGTAGGTAGGCTACTAGTAGCCTACTGAGCATTTGAGCAACTAAATGACAATATAGCTTCACTCCAGTAAGATATATCTGTGGTAATTTCTTCATGTTAAACCAAACTTTTATTTTGACGGGTTTCTGAGTGTATCTGACGATGAAATGCTGTAGATATACATGTACGTGTTCATGTATGTGTAGTACATGAACCTGCGGCACTCATTTGCAGAGACTCGTGAACAATCAGATTTGATAGCAGTCTTTAATATTCACAGTCACTAGTCCATATAGCAATTTCCTATTATGATCGGCAGTGAATAGACAGATCTGTTATTTCAGCTATGCGCCGGTATTGCAGTAGCAAATAGTAGAAAATAAATCACACACGTGCAGGTCGTACTTGTCAATGACAGGCACTACAATCTGCGGTAATCTGCGTAGGTTTCTGCGGAAGTCTGCGGGTGCATTCTACAATAATACGTTACTGGGAACATAATAAAGACACCTGGACTCGGTCGAGACCAAAAGCAATATTTGGCAAGACCAGTGGCCGAGACCAAGACAAGTCCGAGTCCGAATACCAGCGAGTCCAAGACAAGTCCGAGACCATAGAAAAACGGTCTCGAGTCCGGACTCGAGTCCAAGACCGGACTCGAGTACTACAGCCCTACCTCTAGTCGAATGAGCCTTGATACCTATAGGGCAAACCTGACCCACTGAGATATATGCCATAGATATGGCATCCACTATCCATCTAGACTGTCTATGCTTAGTGACTGGATCACCCTTGGATCGGCCACCAAAGTAGACAAAGAGCTGTTCTGATTATCTAAAAGACGCAGAACGCTCCAGACAAATTCTCAGTGCTCTGACAGGGCAGAGTCGATTAGCCTCTCCATCCTCAGCAGAAGGGCTAATTACGTGATAACCTGTGCCCTAAACTGGGTTGAGAGCACTTTGGGTAAATAACCATGTCTGGGTTTGAGGATGACCCTGGAGTCATCCAATCCAAACTCCAAACATGAAGGGCTCCCGGAAAAGAGCCTGCAGATCTCCCACTCGCTTGATAGATGCCAGTGCCAGCAGGAGAGCAGTCTTTAGAGAGAGAGGTTTAAGATCAACCAACTGGAGCGGTTCAAAAGGTGGAACTTTCAGAGCCCCAAGGACCGTGGAAAGGTCCCAAGACGGCACAGAAGGAGGTCTGGAGGTATATACATTTATACATCTTTACCTCCGGCTAGTGATGCTACTGCGGCGGCTCTACTACTACTACTGCGCCTCTACTACGTTCACATGCTTGTTTTCAGTCTTTCTATATTTAACTTATCAATATACTAAGGTTTAAAATGTAAAAAATAAAGATTATATTAGTAAAACTCAATGTGTGGCTTTTGCCCTTTTTAAAGATTTGGTAAAACAAGATTTCAATTTTCTAACTTTAGTTAGTCAGTAATGTTGCTGTTTGAGCATAAACAACATCTGCAAAGTTACAGCGCTCAAAGTTCAAAGCAAACGGAGATATTTGCTTTTAAAGAAATCAATTTCTAAGGACTACAGCAAACAGCCGGTTTTGGACTACACGACATTCCTCCAGGGTTGCTGACGTCAGCAAACCCCAATAAACCCCTCCTGCGATATACGAAATAAGGGGGGCGAGGCCATTTTATATTGCGTTGGAGAAGAGTTATTGTGGTATAGGAGTGTTGTTGCCGCTGCAATGTCGTCGAAACGCTGTTATTTTCATCAGTGCCCGGATTGCAGGTCCACTTTGTTCAGCCTTCCTAGGGTCGGGGGAGTTGGGATCAATGGATAATTATTACCCAAATCTCGCTCTCTGTGCTGCACATGTTACGGAGGAAAGCTTCCACAATCTTGGCGAGTTCAATGCAGGATTCGCACAATGGCTTGTCCTGAAAGATGGAGCAGTTCCAACTTTAAGAACAGAAGCTGTTGTTTACGGGCCACAATCTGTAAGTATGTTTTATTTTTCGTTGATGTGTTTTCCTGTAATAGTTCGTATTTTTAATTGTACGTTGTAGCAAGGAAGTAAATAGGGATGGCTCCAGAAACATGGCTTTTCCTATCATTGCTATGCTGATGACACACAACTCTACCTCTCATTCCAGCCTGACGATCCAATGGTAGCTGCTCGTATCTCAGCCTGCCTAACAGACATTTCTGGTTGGATGAAGGACCACCACCTTCAACTAAACCTTCCGAAGACAGAGCTACTTGTGGTCCCGGCCAACCCAACACTTCATCACAACTTCTCCATTCAGCTAGGCTCGTCATCCATAACGCCATCAAGGTCAGCTAGGAACCTTGGGGTTGTAATTGATGATCAGTAGAAATTCACAGACCACATTGCTAGAACTGCCCGGTCCTGCAGATTTGCCTTGCACAACATTAGGAGGATCAGGCCCTTCCTTACAGAGCATGCTACACAACTCCTTGTCCAAGCACTTGTTTTATCCAGACTGGACTATTGTAATGCTCTCCTGGCTGGTCTTCCAGCTTGCTCTGTCAAACCTCTACAATTGATCCAGAATGCTCGGCCAGAGTAGTCTTTAATGAGCCAAAGAGAGCACACGTCACTCCTCTCCTCACTAAATTGCACTGGTTGCCAGTTGCCGCTCGCATAAAATTCAAGGCACTGACGTTTGCCTACAGAACAACCACTGGCACTGCTCCCTCTTACCTAAACTCATTACTTCAGACTTACGTGCCATCCAGAAACTTGCGCTCTGCTAGCGAATGTCGTCTTGTGGTACCATCTCAAAGAGGCACAAAATCTCTTTCTCGGACCTTTACCATGACTGTTCCCTGTTGGTGGAATGATCTGCCTAACTCAACCAGAGCTTCTGAGTCAGTAGCCACTTTCAAGAAACTGCTGAAGACCTATCTTTTTCGACAGCACTTGATTCAGTAGTACTAACACTTTCTCTTCTCTTCTATTCTAAAAAAAAAAAAAAAAAGAAAAAAAAAAAAGAAAACTTGCACTAAAGTTAAACTGAGAGGGGTTATAGCACTTGCGTATTGTTGTCCTACTGTTAGTTTAACTGCTTCTATTGTTTCTCATTTGTAAGTCGCTTTGGATAAAAGCGTCTGCTAAATGAATAAATGTAAATGTAAATGGCCCGATACCGATACTGGCATCAGGGATCGGGTCGATACGGTCTTCATATACTCGTACTCATAAAAATTTGCCGATACCACGCCCCGATACCACATACATTTTGTGAAACGAAACTGGCCGCCGCGAGTGCTTTGTCGAGGTGAACTGAGGCATAAGGACGTGCACTCCCAACGCAATAGAGTGCGGCACGGCACTAGATTTGATGGCCGAGTGCGAGCGCGGCCGGTAATGCACTCACTCTGTGTGTGCTGGTTGTGGGAGAATAAAACGATTCGCGGGACTCCCACAAACTAGAAATATCTATGAATACTGTTGTGTCTACATAAACTGTTATTACAAGAACTGAACACTAGAGGGAGATAGAGAAGGGCGATTGATCAGTGTAGATACAAGAGAGAGTGTGAGATGTACATGTGAGTTCGATCTGGATTAAAAGGAGTGAGCATCTAAGGATTCTTGTGCCATCGCATCTTTTATTGTTTTTGTAAAATTCAGTAACAATACAACAAATTGGCGACGAGGTGGTCTGCATCTATACTGCGTGACGATGGCTGCACTGAACGCTCCATTTCCAGAGTTATTTCTGCCTTGTCCGGGTGAGCCCAGCATTCCATTCACAACGTGGACCAGGATGTTCCGCAACTATCTTCTCGTCGTGGCAGCTACAGGTGATGCTTGGCCAGAGGCAAGGAAAAGAGCCTTGCTGCTTCATTGCTTAGGGACCGAAGGACAAAGGATTTTTTATACTTTACCAGAGACTGGAGATACACTGGAGTCTGCTATCACTGTGTTGAGTACACATTTCACCCCTGCTATAAATGTTGTGGTAGAACGTCATAATTTCCGGAAACGAGTGCAAGGTGCTCACGAGTCTATAGTGAATTATATTGCTGCACTGAGACAGTTAGCTGCAACTTGTGATTTTCCTAATACAAATGACATGATTCGAGATCAGCTCATTGAGCATGTGTCGGATCCTCGAATTCGCGAGAGACTGCTCTTAAGACCTGACCTTACATTGGCAGAAGCTATTACAACTGCGACCCAAGTCGAGTCTGCATCGGAACAAACAAAGGTCATCGGGGAACGGAGTTTTCCAGTGCAAGCTGTCCAAGTTCAACAAAATGCCGTTCAGCGCGAACAACAAAGAACCACGTTCACCGCAAATACCCTTTCAAAATCTTCTGCACCTGCTGCGCATACACGCGCATGTTTTCGTTGTGGTTCTAGTGGACACTTGGCTAATGCAAGAGAGTGCCCGGCTACAAGAGCAATATGCAAAAACTGTAAAAAAGAGGGACACTTTGCACGCGTGTGTCGTTCGGCTCCTACGCACACAGTTGGAGAAGTTGAGTTACCCGAGTACACGTTACTGTTAATTCAAGGATCCAGCATGCAGAATAAAATACAGTGTGCTGTGGGCATCCAGACGCCTAAGTCCTTTGCAAACGTGGAACTGATCGTGGATACTGGCGCTTCAGTATCAGTTCTGCCTCGATCTGTGTATGAAAAAAACTTCAAAGGTACACATTTGCAGCCATCGACAGCGCAACTAGTTACATACTCGCGCTCGCCTATTAATGTGCTAGGCTGTATGCCAGCTACTGTTATTAAAGACAATGTAGAATACTCTGCTACTTTCTTTATTGTGGAATCAGGAACTGCTCTAATGGGTATGGATTTGATATCTGCTTTACACCTTTGCATAGAAGGGAATACAATCACTTCTGCACGGGCCGCCGACTTACCTGCTTCTCTTCCTCTGACACCAGTGATGCAGCTTTCCTCTTCTGCACCTGCGACAAGTTGTGTGAAAGGGTTCATGCATAAAGTGAAAGTCTTACAATCCGCTGTACCTGTGCGACAAAAACTGCGACGTCTACCTTTATCAGTACGTGCTGCTGTGTCTGATGAACTGAACCGCCTTCTCAGCGCAGGTGTAATAGAGAAAATAGATGCTTCATCGTGGCTCTCACCGATTGTTGTAGTACAAAAAAAGACAGGAGGAATTAGAATGTCAGTTGATTTGCGGGAGCCTAATAAGGCTATTATAGTGGATGCTTACCCTCTGCCACACATGGATGAGACTTTAGCTGCCTTGTCAGGTGCAACTGTTTTTCCTACCATTGATCTGGAAAACGCTTACCACCAGGTTCCGCTCCATCCAGATAGCCGTGACCTCACAGCGTTTATAACGCACGACGGGCTGTTTCGTTTTTGCCGTGTTCTGTATGGTCTCACATCGGCTCCGGCCGTATTCCAGAAAATGATGTCAATAATACTCAAAGATGTTCCCAATGTACAGAATTACTTGGATGACATCATCTGTTTCGGACGTACACAGCAAGATCATGACGTTGCTCTGGATGCTGTCCTCAAACGTCTAAGCGAGGCCGCTCTACGAATGAATGAGAAAAAGTGTAATTTCCGTCAGTCCTGCTTGCGCTTTCTTGGACACATGGTGAATGGAAATGGTAGCCAACCTGATGAAGATCATCTGCAAGCAATAATGCAGGCCCCAGCTCCAACTGATGTCACTAGCTTGCGCTCCTTTCTGGGTATGTTGTCCTGGTATAATAAGTTTATACCTAATTATGCCACTCTTGTTGAGCCGTTGCGTGCATGCCTGCGCCAGGATTCTGAATTTGAATGGACTGATGATGCCCAACAGAGCTTTATGGATGTTAAGAAATGCTTAGTGGACAGTCCAGCACTTGCCCTATTTAACCCAGAAATGCCAATCATTGTGTCCACTGATGCATCAGATTATGGTCTGGGAGCGATATTATCGCAGGTGTAACCAGATCACAGTGAACGCACAGTGGCATTTGCGTCACGAACCTTAACCTCAGCCGAACGGCGTTATTCAACTGTGGAGAAAGACCGTCGAGAAGTGGCGCACATACCTCTGGGGCAGGCGTTTTATGCTGCACACTGATCACCAGGCGCTGACAACACTGCTGTCTACGCGGGGAGCTGGGATGCGCATTGCTCGGTGGTCAGCTCGCCTTCTGTGTTTCACTTATGACGTTGTGTATCGGGCTGGCTCTTCAAATCATGTTGCTGACTGTCTGTCGCGGTTACCTCTTCCTCTCGCTTCTGCTTCTACCTCTGATGATGAGCCAGAGCTGGTCGCTTTACTGTCTACTGCCCTGACTGCGATTTCACCATCCGAGTTCAAAACTGCTGCAGCCTCGTGTCCTGAACTGACCGCTTTATGCACCCAAATCGAAAAAGGATAGCCTGTTTCTGTAAAAGCTGTGCATACCGACCTTCAACCCTACTACAATGTGAGGAATGAACTTAGTGTCAAGGACAATGTGGTGTTCAGGGACACCCGTCTAGTAGTTCCAGCGACATTGAGACATACATTAATAGCTCTCGCGCACGAAAGTCACCAGGGAATCGTGAGGACAAAGCAGTGCTTAGTCGAACTATACTGGTTCCCTGGAATGGATCAGATGATCCAGACTCAGGTCTCCTCGTGCGAGTTGTGTCAAAGGCTGGATAAATCTGCTCGGACTGTTACCGCGCCCCTCCAACCGGTACCTTTTCCAGATGCACCATGGAGTAAACTGGGAATGGACATTGTTGGCCCGTTTGACACTGCTGGTTGGGACTGTAAGTACGCTATTACTTTAACTGATTACTATTCCAAATGGCCAGAAGTTGCCTTTACATCGTCTGTGACGACAGGGGTTGTTATTGACTTTCTCAATGGCATTTTCAGTCGCCATGGTTACCCGGTAGAGTTGGTTACGGACAATGGGCCACAATTCACGTCGGATGCGTTCACCACCTTTCTGCGAGAAATAGGCATTGCGGCAGTTCGCACGGCTGTCTATAATCCAGCCGCGAACGGGGCTATAGAACGTTTTAACAGAGTTCTAAAGGACTGTGTAGAGTCGGCTATAGTACAATCTAAGCCATGGAAACGTACTGTTACAGACTTTCTTCAAGTTTATGGCTCTACTTTACATGCCACCACGGGAGTTTCACCCTTCGAATTACTCCATGGGCGGAAGATGAGAACAAAACTGAACGTTGCCCTTCATTCCCCTGCAAGCACTCTCCAGCCAACGGATGTTCACAAGCGAGTTGTTCTTAAGCAATCTCAAATAAAGCGTTATACTGATGCAAAACGTGGAGCACGACGGCTTATCCTTAAAGAGGGGGACAGGGTGCGAGTGCGCAAGCATGTGCCGAAGGGACACTGCAAATTTTCTGATCCTGTTGAAATTGAAAAACAAGTGGGTCCGAATACCTACTTGCTAGAGGATGGAAGGAAATGGCATTCCTCACGATTGGCACGAGCTGTTCAGATGCCTGATCCTGCAGCTGAGCTTGCGGAGCAAAGTTCTTTCTGTAATGAAGCTGATAACTTTCCGCGGGCTGAGGAACGTCCGTCAAGAATGCGCAACCCTCCCTCATGGCTAAAAGATTTCGAGACGTAAATGTATAGTTATACATTGCATAGCCTATAGCTTATACGTTCTGTTCCTGTTATAATTAAGATAAGCTTGTTTTTGTACTCAAGCAATATATTCTAAAAAAAAAAAATACTGTTCAAACAATTTTACTTCCTTGGGTTATTGCTTAATGTTGGAATGAAACATCTTTTTGTTTTATGGTAATTACTGATAGATTAAGTGGGAAGGAAAATATCTTACGTATTGGGGGGATGTTGTGTCTACATAAACTGTTATTACAAGAACTGAACACTAGAGGGGGATAGAGAAGGGCGATTGATCAGTGTAGATACAAGAGAGTCTGTGAGATGTACATGTGAGTTCGATCTGGATTAAAAGAAGTGAGCATCTAAGGATTCTTGTGCCATCGCATCTTTTATTGTTTTTGTAAAATTAAGTAACAATACAACAAATACAACATATTAAAACTAATAGATTTTTATTCATCTGTTGCAGAAAAGCAAGAAAAACAACTGAAACAAAATAGAAACGATTTACAGGCCAGAGTTTCTTTTCATAACATGTTTGCAACGTTGAGCGATGTAGCCAATCACAGACATGTGTGTTGATTTCTTGAACGCAATGGCCAATCAGAAGCATTTAAGATAGGCTCTCCTCACCGCTCAAAACTTTTTTGTTCAGTGCTGAATTCTGTATGCTGGCAAATCCTCTAATTATAACAAACAAAGTGTGGATATTATGAAAGATTCATTGTACAGTCAGCTTCATTGATAATAACAGATTTGTGAGATCGCGATGAACTGTCAGCTTTTTAGGAATTAGGCTATTAAGGGAGCGCGCTTTGCGTGCATTCAGTAATGTCAGACCATGCACGCAGTAACTGCTTGCTTTTATGTTAAATTAACAGTGGTTTGTGTGTTAAATGCTCATTCATACTTAACGTTATCCGACAAACACCTAACGTTACAAACTTTATTTAAAATCTCAACAGCGAACTTGGAATTAGAGTTCTAATTATTCTTTGATTAGAGCTTTTATATATTACTACAAAACATAAACATGTTCTACATAAACATGGTTCTGTGTTTGATTTGGCTACTGTAGTAAATCCAATGTTTATTGTTCGTTTTGGGTTAATAGTTCTGTCGACAGATATTTGGCTACAATCGTTCTAAAAATACAAAAGTAACTTCCATACAGTCAGTTACGATCACTATAGATCCGCAGTCTTTACTAAAAAAAATCCCTTTGAGGACTGTAGTATAATTTATTAGAACGATTATTTGAATTTCTTGTTTATGAAGCTTATTTTTTTGTAATACTACAATAATTAGTACAATTAAATAACAGCGTATCTAAAAGGTAATGAGAAAACAAAAAACAAACCTTTCTGAAACGTCGTTTAACAGCCGTTCTTGAACAGGTTCTGCTCGATCATCTTCACTAACATTCTCTGGGTCTGATTCGGTTTTGTATGGTTTTGTTGACGCCATCGTTTATAATACACCAAAGCACAAACTAGGCTACCGGTAAAGGCAAGGGGCGTGACGTTTCCGGAAAACGTGCACTAGGCAGTTAGCGAATCACAACACACTGGGCCAGCTAACCGATCTGAGCCCATTGCGTATTTCTGAGGGACTGGCTTCATAGAACCCGGAAACCATCAGACCGTTTTTACAAGGAGGGACAGAGCAGTGTAGAATAAAGGTAAAATATATGAAAAATTATGCAAATTTTTTTTAAACGAAGCATGAACACATGTTACAGTGCAACACACAAACACAATCAAGCATTCGAAAAAATTTGTTTTACCACCCCTTTAAAGTATACTTTTACACATAAATACCCTGATTTAGGGTTTTATTTAGTTATAAAAAAAAAAAAATCAAATTTAATTTAAAAACTTTTTATCCGATTAATCGAAAAAATAACCGTCCAATTAATTGATTATCAAAAAAAGTTGCAGCCCTAATGAAGATGATGGATAAACTGGTCTCACTGATCACATTTACATTTATTCATTTAGCTGACGCTTTTATCCAAAGCGACTTACAATTGCTATATATGTCAGAGGTCGCACACCTCTGGAGTAACTAGGGGTTAAGTGTCTTGCTCAGGGGCACATTGGTGTCTCACAGTGGATTCGAACCCAGGTCTCTCACACCAAAGGCATGTGTCTTATCCACTGCGCCACCACCACCTGATCACACATCTGAAAGCATGACTGCATCCTCAGCTGTGAGGCAAGTATCAGTACTATGAGTTATTTGAGTTTCTTAATCTTATGATATTATTTTTTCTGATGAGTTTGAATTTTTAGTCCTAAGAGTTTGTTTGCCATAATGACAGAGTGATGTCAATCTTGATAAAGCACAGTAAAACTGCACTTCAAATGAAATCTGAAAGACGTCTTTCACTTAATTCATAAAGTATAGTAGCATACAGGTACCAAATGTCAATTTGAAATGTAACGTGCAAAATGGCAATGCAATGTGTAAAATGGCAATGTATTTCTGTATTTGAATTTACATTTTCCATACGATGTGTGCAACATCTGGAGCAAAAAAATTATTCAAAATCAATAATGTAATAATTTGCATTACTACACTAGCTTTAACATATAATTTAAACATAAACATTTTATAAGTTTTTAAAAATGACAATTAAAATGTATTACAGAAATTAGATGTTTAAGATGCTCAAGCAAATATTGTAGCAAACCAAGGCATTTGATGCAGTGATTGACAGGGCGGGGATGTGATTGGCTCGGAATGCATTTTCAAATCCGCATGTAATTTTGCTACATTCATTGCGGTATTTAATAAAAATACAATCGTAAGTGTCTTAACTGAGTGTAAATGCAATTAAGAAAAATAGCATTTAAATGATAATTTTGCTACAATTTTAGCTTGAACATGTTAAAGGGAAAGTTCACCCAAAAATGAAAATTCTGTCATTAATTACTCACCCTCATGTCGTTCCAAACTTTCGTTCATCTTTGGAACACAAATGAAGATCTTAATAATGAAATCTGAGAGCTTTCTGACCCCCCCATAGACAGCTAAGCAACTACCACTTTAACGCTTTAAAAAGTTCATAAAGTGATTGTAAAACTAACCCATATGAGTTGAGTGGTTTAGTCTAAATTACTACATCCTTATGCATCGCTTTCTGTCAGGACTTTTACGGGCTTTTCCCAAATCACTGAAGTGACGTCACCGTCAGGTTAGCAGTAGCCGGAGCCGTCAGGCAAGTGTTATTTAAATAAACTCCTGATGTTTCAAACTTTCCAATGCCTCGTTTTATGAGTACAGAACCTATTTGTACTGCTGTAGACGTTTGGTACCATTCTGGACATTATTAGGAGGGGGATTATATTTTAATTATATTATTAAATTTGAATTGTCACTTTGCCCCAAACATTGCACATATGGTATGGAAAATGTAAATTTGAATAATATATTGACATTTTGCATATTACATTTCAAATTGTCTTTTGCTGCCTGTATGCTACCATAATAAAGTGATCGTAAAATAATTTGAATCGAGCAGTTTAGTCAAAGTTTTTCTGTAGAGATACAATCGTTTTATATGATGAACATATTTAATTTAGGGCTTTTATTTACATATAAATATTCTTCAATTCGCACATCATTTGTGGTAAATGAAAGGTCAAACATGTTTGCTTGACGTGCGAAAACTAATGAGGTTCATTCTCCAGTGTTTCGCAGCACGTAAGCTTCCGCAACAACCACTGAGGTTTGTTCTCGCTTGTCAAAGCAAGTGCGGTCTAGCTTGTGTTTGTTCAATGTTTACATGTGAATAAAATCAAAATTCAATCTGTTTATTATATAAAGCGGTGGTCTCTTCAAAAAAAATTGACTTAACTCCTCATTTCAAATGGATTAGTTTTTAAATCTCTAAGAACTTTTTTGAAGCATCAAAGTGGTAGTTGCATAGCTGTCAATGGAAGGACAGAAAACTTTCCCATTTCATTAAAAGATCTTCATTTGTGTTCCAAAGATGAACTAAAGTCTTGCAGGTTTAAAACTACAAGAGGGTGAGTAATTAATGACAGAATTTCCATTATTGGGTGAAATTCTGAAAGTATCAAAAATATTGTCCATGTGACTTGTTCATTGTATTTTTTAGTGAACATCTTGCCTTTCACCATACAGTAGCCCTAGCTCTACTTTGCACATTCAAGTGTGCATGATAAATACTGTTCACAATGGCCGTGCCTAAAATTACACAAATAAATTGCTTTCACTTTAGCATAGACACAATTTCTTAAAGGGAAAGTTCACCCAAAAATGTAAATGCTGTCAGTTTTTACTCATCCTCATGTTGTTCCAACCCCGTAAGACCTTCGTTCATCTTCGGAACACAAATTAAGATATTTTTGATGAAATCTGAGAGCTGGATCACTCCTCCATACTAGTCCACAGGCTTCTTCAGAGATTGAAACTTGTTCCCCGAAGAGTTATTAAAGATATTGTTAAAATAGTCCAAGTGACTACAGTGGCTCAATCTTACGTTTATCAAGCGACGAGAATACTTTTTGTAAGCAAAAATAATGAATTTAATTCAACTATTCATTTCCTTCTCTGTGGGCCTCGAGTGAGTTCACGTAGTGTAACAGCGCAGGGCCTCTGTGTTGTACGTCACACGCATCACACACATGACCAGCGTCGGCCAATAGTGAGCCTATGTGTGACGTAGCTCTACGCTTACACACTACGTGAACTGACTAGAGGCCCAAAGAGAAGGAACTGAATAGTTGAAATAAAGTCGTTATTTTTGGGGGGGGGGGTTGCGCACAAAAAGTATTCTCGTCGCTTGATAAAATTAAGATTGAGCCACTGTAGTCACTTGGAATCCCTTAGAAGCTTATTGAGGAGTGATCCAGCTCTCAGATTTAATCAAAAATATCTTATTTTTTGTTTCGAAGGTCTTACGGGGTTGGAACAACATGAGGGTGAGTAATTACTGACAGAATTTACATTTTTTGGTGAACTATCCCCTTAAATGTGGGAACAAGCTTCTATCATAGAAGTGCAAAGTATGGAGCGGATTTGCACTGTAAAATAGGGTTGTAGCTTACAGTTTACTTTTCTGGGTACTTTATATGAAGCTTTAAGTGAATTCGGGCTGTTGGAACGAATTCCGAAATTCGAATACAATTCAATTGGACTGACACCCATCAGATCACAGACGATCCCAGTCCAAGGCAAAGATGCAACAAACTTCATCTAAGCCCTTTGAAAATAAGCCAAGAAACATGTGGGTCAAGCCTTCAAGAAAAGGGGGGAATAAAATAGACTGAAACAGATCTGACCATACATGCATACACTACACTACTAACATACAAACTATGCTTACTAGGACTAGATGTTAATATCCCTTGATATTCAGCAAGCGCTGTTGTTGGAGATGTTCACTTGGGTGGGGGTTGGTTTGGGGGATGACCGTAGCAATGTCGAAACGGAGATCCCCACTCCTGACAATTTGAGAAGCGATGTGTGGAAGGTGTTTGGATTTCAAACCATAAATGGGAAAATCACAAATAAAGAAGTGTCAATCTGCAGAATATGCAAAGTACAAATGAAATATCACTCTACAACTAGCAACCTGAGGGCACAACTGACAACGTTACACCCTGACAGGCTTGGCGATCTGTCCGAGAAACCGCCGCTAAAACAGGCAAGAATTACTTCATTTCTGCCTCCCTCCTCATCACGGGGCTTACCAGCTGTCCGCCAAAATAAGATAGCAGACAAACTGACACGGTTTATCTGTAAATACAGGAGACCGATCAACATCACGCAGGGGTCTGGATTTAAAAATTGTATTCACGAGCTTGAGCCAAGTTACACGGTTCCTAGCCACGCAAAAATCACTGACAGAGTTGTGAACCTTGTAAGACTGGAAAAACTTGAAGGACTTTAAGAGAGAGGGCCACTCTCTGAGAAAACAAAGGAAATTAACATTTGAACTCCCCCTCATGCACTATTGAGACGAAGGTCTCACCTCCCTCATCCTAATCTACATTTCTCTCCCCCATTCTTCATCCTGGCAGAGGTCTCCCAAATTCACACAAGAATCTAAATGGTTTAATGTGAATGATTATCATCTAGTTTTATACATATTTGGTATTATTTGAAATGTCTCGGTACGACTGGAACAAATGTCTCATTCCCAAAGAAGTAAACCCAAAAGGTAATAAAGTTCTTAGGAAGTTTAGAAATATCTTCCACACCCTTCAATACTGGAGGGTGTGTCTTTGAGTTAACACCTTCGACCATTTGACTGAATGCTAATTTTCCACTGCTAGCAAATGGTGACTTACAGGTAAATTTCCACTGTGATTGATGTTTAGATTTGAAATGAGGTCTTGGTATATAATGAAACGCAGCGAGAGCTCAGGGCTTTTTTCTATATCTGAGATCGGCCCGTGAGGCTGAGAGTTGCGAGTCTCTCTGCCTCACGCATTTCTTGTCGGGTAAACTTTTTCCTCTTTGTTCTAGAGCATTTGATGTTTTTCATTGATTATCCTTGAATTGATTATGAAATTATAATGATACATTTACCTGACATATTAAATTGTGATATTTGATTATTCTAATTGACTTTGACATTATTTGCATTCAAGAGTTTAAAAGAATAGTAAAACATTCGCTCACATTTAATGATGCACAGATATTATTGAAAAAACCTTTTCATTTTATGGAGTCAGATGAAACGAGTTAATACATAAGATAAAATGTATTGCATTTAACCAAAAATACTTTGCCACGAGAAAAGACAGTAACACGCAAAGACCTTCACCGCTAATTCGAATACCGCCATTGGATCGAGTTAAACGGCCTTACAACCTCTATGACACAACTTCAGACAACATCAGACAAATGATAAGTGAAAAAAAGATCGCCCTGACCACAGATGGCTGGACATCACTTGCCACAGAGGCATATGTGACGGTCAACGCACATTTTATAGATAATGACTGGGAATAAAAAGATGTAATTCTCAAAACGGCTGAAGCGCAGAAAAGCCACACCGCCGAGAACGTTGCTGAGTGCATCTCAAACATACTCGGAGAGTACAACGTTAGTCGTGAGTCAGTGCTTTCCATCACCACTGACAACGCGGCTAATTATATCAATGCTGTCGAGAGGCACCTGCAGGCCGTCAATGTCCCGTGCATGGCACACACCATTAACCTGTTAACCTTCAAGGCCACTTTTGAAAAATCCCCAGAAATGGCATACCCAAACTTAAACAGATACACTTCATGAACCCTTTGCACTAAAAGCACAAGTATGATCTCATTTGAAAGCTGACACCTAGTAGTTTATTGTAAATGTAGAAATAATTATTGTCATAATGAAAAAAAAATGTTTAAATAGCTTCAAAGTTTTGTAAAGTTATTAGAAATTTACTTTCATGAAACATCTTCATAAAAATAAAATTGAAGTTGGCCCTGGAGCAATCTAGAAATGCACTGCAGCTAAAGCCATATGTGTGACCATTTTATATTTAAAATCTGAAAATGATAAGTCTAAAACTCTGTATTTAGTTAAATGTTTTTCAAGATCATGTCAAATTACTTTATTTTGATTAGACTCTAAAATGCAAACTGATGTTTAGTCATCTTCTGAGTCATCTAATCAGTCTATTTTCTCTATTATTTTGTGGTGCAAACGAGCCCCATTCAGAGTCAGTCTCTCCTTACACACATTTACACCTCTCCAGACTGGTTATGGCTCTAAATATGCATTTCTTTTGTCTGCATTATAGCTACTAACGACTGGCTATTCACAGGCTATTCATATGGTTTCAAACCCTAATTTCTTTTATCAAAGTTCTCACTAAATATTTGAAACTGGTATCAAATGCACTGAAACATTTCAGTAAGCATTCCTATTTAGAAAAAAATCATAAAACAATAACTGCTGGTGGCAGGTGCACCTGGGCTAGCTAGCATGTTAGCTTAGCACACCATCAATACACGACCATTTATGAGATTGAAACCATGTTTGTGCTCCAAACTTACTTTATAACGCAAGTCGAGTGTTTTAAATAATCTTCTGTGATCTAATTTGGCTTCAGATAAAAAAAAATCCGACAGAAAATTTATTATTTATAGTGTTCTGCACGATGATGAAATCTATATCGATTAGCATTGCATTATAAATATAATCTATTATTATGAAATACCTGGCATGGCTTGAAGAACACAGGTAACTCAAATATCATTGCAATCATGTTTATTGTCTTCAAAACATCTTTATCTGCATGTTACAGCGATCTCTGTCAGCTACTTTCTGTATCAGTGACGTCCTGGAATGTCACATGACTATGGGTCTTCTTCGTGATCCATATATGGACTGTTATTGTGCATATAGCGCCCTCAGGCTATTGGTATGAATTGAAAACACAGCACATCTCAGTAAGAAGCGATCATAATGATTACATCGACGCATTTGGGTATAAATTCAACAAATATTATTCCTGTCTATAGAAATATGATGTGAATCTATGAGAATATATCAATATTTCTCCAAGTCTGCACATTTTTGAGCTAAAGCCCTGAGGGACGATGTTTTGTGAATCGCTGTCATGACGACAGCTTGGAGTGTTTTTTATGAATGGACCAGCTGACGCTCATAATTCATATTAAAGGTATCGACTCATTTTTTCATTTCATAACTCCTGACACAAATTAAGACATAACTGTCACTATAAGTTTCTCAGAATACAATAGTGGTCAAATACTGAATCTTGAGTATTATATCTTTTTAATGATGTATAGTTTGTCAAGGTATAACATTAAATCTGATAGTAAATTTGAACTAAATAAAAAAAAAACCGCTTCAGTGCGCCGACGCTCTGGAAACGGTTAACAGGTTAACCTGGCTGTGAGGAAAGGGCTGGCAGTGCGAGCTATAGAAACTCCAATCAGCAGACTTTAGGCCACAGCAATGCATTTTAACAAATCCACTACCGATAGCTACTTTTGGAATCCAAGCAGAAGCTGCTTGGTCTTAAGCCTGCGAAGCTAATTAACGACTGCGCTACCCGATGGAACAGCACTTACGACATGGTGTGTCGGGCAACCGAGCAACAAGCTCCGGTAGCAGCGGTCATCATGGAGAAGAAACTTGACATCTCGAGTTGACTACCAGCGAGTGGACCCTTATGGAGCAGGTGAGTAACAAAAATGATGTAGGCCTAAGTACTGTATGTATGCATAACCAGGTGATATTGATTGACCAATTAATAGGCTAGATGTTTCATTAATAATACCCTACAGAAGAGGGAATAGCAGCATATGCATAACTGCGTTACGTTGAGCTGCTAGCCATAAAGTTATTCTAATTATGTTTGTGTGTATTTTCGTAGGTGAGAGCAGTGCTTAAGCCATTCAAAGTGGCCACTGAGGCGTTATCCACCGACCGATTTCCAACAGCATCAGCTGTTCTCCCCCTGAAGTATGTACTTTTGTCACATCTTCAGCCATCCACCGGTGATCCGGCAGCACTCAATGAAATGAAAACGAAGATAAAGACGGACCTCTACAATCGATACAGTCGAGACAAAGATGCCTTCAAGCTGCTTAATTCGGCTAGCTACCTTGACCCGCGTTTCCATCGGCTAATTCATTTGGAACGAGACCAACGGCAGGAGGTACGACAGAAAATAAAAGGTGAGATAAGTCAGCTGCCAGTGTTTGCGGAGCGAGCAACCTTGGCTACGGGGATAACGCGCCAGGAGAAAATAGCCATCAGTGCTATGGGGGACCTTATTGGTGATGTTTACCGCCAAGGAGCAGACGCATCAGAAAGTCCCTTAGATATAGGAGCCGTGCTAGAGCAAGAAATGTTGATCTACGAAAGTGAGACCCCACTACCCACCGATACCAACCCATTGTCATGGTGGAAGACGTCACAGTCAAAGTACCCCTCCAGTGGTTTAACCTCAATTTTATGAAGCGATGCAAGTGTTTTGCGCAAAAACCCCCAACATAATTTACCTCTATATTCACAAAATAATATTATTTGCACATTCACGGAACAACTTCCGGTCTTGAGTCTACACAATACGCATGCGTTGTAGTGCTCCCCCTACTGGGAATCTATGATTCCTAAATAAAGTGCTAAATTGTGTTTTTTTGCAAAAACAAACAAAGCACCCGCATCGCTTCATAAAATTGGTTAAACCACTGGAGTCACATGGATTACTTCAATGATGTCTTTCCTATTGTTTTCTGCCTTGAATGTGTTAGTTGCATTGCTCCCAATGGAGAGACAGAAAGCCCTCAGAATTCCATTAAAAATATCTTATTTTGTGTTACGAAGGTGAACCGAAGTGGGAGAGGGAGTGCGCAGTGATTGGCTGGTGTGAGAGCCTGTCATCTATAACCAATTCAAATTGAATTTGAATCTAAAATCTTGTTCCGTGTTGTTAATATATTTTGACATCCACACAGAATTGTCTATCCCATGCACAGATCTTAAGCATTACATTTAATGACTTTGGACAACTTGTGACTGTCAAAAATATAATTTCTAATTATCATCTTCTTCAATACAGACAAGAGAGAGTGTGAAACCATCAGCTGTTTGCCAGGTAAATAGTGAAGTCATAGTGACTTATCATAGTAGAAAACCTTTTTTTTTTTGTATGTTACCGCAAGTTTGTGTCAGATTAGTGACAACTAATTGGTATCAATTCACATGTACTTGTTTTGCAGAGAAGAGTTATTTCCGTTTAGGGCAGCAAAAATACTGCTCGACCAACCTAAATCTGGGTGCGTCTGTTTTACCTCTGTTTTAATTTAATGTTACTTTAGATGAGTGTATGTGGGAAACCGACATGGCCAATCCAAAGCTATTTGGTTAGGAATAAAGTTGGTTAATTTATATCTGTAATAGCGGCCATAGATCTGCCTGAAGCAAACGTTACTTTAAATTAAGTGTATACAAATTCAAGGGGGCTATCTAAAAGAATTTTTGATTGTGTAAAGGTGAATCCGACCGTCTAAGATATTACCCAATTACCTCTGTTTGGTGACCGAAACTGGCGAGATTGCGATCATGAGATCGGAAGACGCGAGGACCTCTGAGTGACATAGCTTCCTAATCTTAGCGGGTAAAACATAATTAAAGAGTTAAAAAAGAATAATCAAACATTCGCTCACTTTTAATGATGCCCAGATATCATTAAAACCTTTTTCATTAATGGAGTCAGATGAATAACGAGTTAATACATATGAGAAAATGTATTCCATTTAATCTTCTTGTGTTGCGTAAAAGGAAAGACCGTAACGCGCAGAGACCTTCACCTGTATTATTGGAAGACCGCCATTGGACCGACAGTCGGGCTTTCACATGGCTACTCGATGTGCAACTGACCAATAACAGTTGAGTATTCCAGCAAGCCGTGTGTTAATGTGGTGTGTATTCTTCTCATTTTAGGTCCTGCGTCCATTTGGGCTGAAAGACCGAACCAAACCAAAGCCGGACTGTAACCTACTGGCCTACATGACAGACTCAAACTGACACCTACTGGCATGGATGCTGCATCACCTAGAATTTAAAGTGTGGAGGTGACTCCATGTCTCCATCTCTTGTGAGTGGATATCATGTAAAACATTCTTAAAAGAACTGCTCATTTCTTCTGAATTTATAGTATTTATTGTTCTTGTAGTAAGTAATATTGTTGTAATCCTGTTAATGTATTTACAGTATAAATTGCAAACATGCTTGTGTTGGACATGTGTTTACAGGTTATATAAATTTTAGAGGAAGTAGATGCTGTGTATTTAAAGGTATTTAAAGTCAGCTATTTTTCATCTAAAATTGCTGTTTTTTAATTTGTAAATTAGCAACTACATTTTTTAACCATTGCACAGCACCACTTTATCACTTTATTATCTATTAATAATTTTGTATAACTTTGTAGTTTATTGTTTTATGTCACACGTGAGAACAAATGCAAGTTTATATTTTCTTTCAGATTATGTAATTTCTGTAATAAAGTCTGTATCATAGAATGATAACTTCTTTCTGTTGTTATTTTGTAGATTTTTGTTGTAACTAAATGGCTTAAATGTAATTCAAGATAATTTAGTAAAACTGCAGTTTTACTATAGTATTACTACAATATAACTGTAGGGTCACCGTGATTTTGCCAAGTAAGACATGGTCCTGGATCAACATTCCTGTCCCAAAATGTAGTCCTTACCCAATCCCTGCCCCTTAACCTAGCCCTACCCACAACTTTTCTCTTAAATCAGAGGGTAATGATAGGTGAATGACACTGATGTTTAAGTACTTCACCTTGGTTCTAAGCCTAAACTTGAGATAAATTGTAAACTTGTCCCTCAAATCTGATTGGTTAATTGGAAAGTTGATCCAGGATCAACAATGACGTTGATCCAGGAACATGTGGTACTTGGTGAAATCACGTTCACCATAACGGTAGTAAAACCATGGTACCAAAACCATGGTTTTTAAAAACCATTGTTCACACCAAAATACCATGGTTACTACAGTCGTAGTTAACTACAGTTTTACTATAGTAAAACCATGGTTGATTTTCATAAGGGTTGTGACAGAAAGTGAGAGGGAGTATATACGAGGTGTGATGAGCAAATAGCTGTGGGTGAAATTCTGCAGCCACTTCTACAGAAGTGACCCCCACCCCACCCCACCCATAAAGTTCTTCTTACCATTCATTGTAACCACAACTATGGACTTTCCTGCGATGACACTGGACGATCCTCGTAGACAACCGCATATTGTCTCTGGCATCTCCAAATGTACAAGACGCTCTTGAAAAAAAAAAACCACATGGATGAGAATTAAAGAATAACATATTTATTTACTGGCAACTATTTTTAAACCAGATGTACTTGATGGCTTCATCAACCTATCAGAAAACAGTATTTAGTTTTTCAGGTGATAACTGGAATAAACAAGTCTGAGAATGAGACTTTCAAAAACTACATCTTACCACACTGGGTTAGAACCCTCTCCACAATACGAGTTGTGGCAGGCAACGAATGAAAAAATGCACGTGTCATTCAATCCCTGTTGTGGAACACTTGACCTCGGTGGACCCTGACATCCCACTGGCCACAGAAGAATGGGTGTGGTCGGCAGTCACAACAACGGATAACGGCTGGACCGTTTCCACACTGTTGGCAGATCCGAGTTGCCGCATGTTGTCGAGCCACCATGGTGTTGACCAGTCGGGGTCTCTCTTTCTCCCATCACCCTCACAGACTGGTCGACCAGTCTGTTGAGGCTTGAAGTGCCGTTTCATCCTCATGTATGTCCTCACCCAGTGAGCTTTTAAGCTCTTGAAGGAAGGACTCTGTTGAAACAATGCACAATATTTAAATAACAGTAGTTTATTATAACAAAAGAGAATGGCATTAATAATGGCCATTTTATAATAAATGAACAAACTGTGCTCCACGCGTTTTACTTATCATTGTTTACAGGCCTCCAAAATACTCTCCAGCTTTTGCTGAGAACTTAACAGAACTGTTATCAACAATTTCCTCAGAGTATGACTGCTTTGCCATTGCTGGAGATTTTAACATTCACATAGATAATGCAGAAAACAATATGGCAAAAGAAATCAAAACTGTTTTAAAAACTTTTGATCTGACTCAGCATGTACATGGACCCACACATTATCGTGGACACACTCTAGATTTACTTATCAGTAAGGGTCTAAACATTTCATCAATTGTTATTAAGGATGTAGCACTGTTTGATCATTTTTATATTTTCTTTGATATATTGATCTCTCCTGCCATTGAAGCTAGATCTGTGTCTGTCAAGGAGAGATGCTTAAATGAGAACACTAGTGTACTATTTATGAAGGCTATATCTTTAACACCAAGCATATCTGCTGACTCTGTTGATTTTCTCCTTGATTCTTTTAACTCAAAAGTTAAGAGTGTAATTGATGATATTGCTCCTGTGAAAGTCAGGAAGAAGAGTGGCAGACAAAAAGCACCTTGGAGAAACTCAACAGCAGTGCAAAATATGAAAAGACAATGCAGAAAAGCAGAGCGCATGTGGCGGAAGACAAAACTTGTAGTCCATTATAACATCTATAAAGACAGCATCCATGCTTTCAATAAGGAACTAGGCAAAGCTAGACAGACTTTCTTCTCGAATATTATAAACAGCAATATAAACAACACGCGCACTCTTTTTGCTACTGTAGAGAGACCGACAAACCCCCCAAGCCAGATTCCCAGTGAAATGCTCTCAGTGAGAAAGTGCAGTGAGTTTGCTTCTTTCTTCTCTAAGAAAATCAATAATATCAGAAAGGTGATCAGCTCATCCTTGAGTTGCGCTGGGGTCAGGCAGATCAGACAACAGCACGAGAAAGTAGCCACTATGTCTGATTTCGAAGAAATTAATGGCAAAATTTTGGAAGAAACCGTACAGCACCTAAAAACATCAACCTGCGCCCTTGACGCACTTCCCACATCTTTTTTCAAAAATGTGTTACACAGCTTAGAAGCAGATCTCCTAGAAGTGGTAAATGCCTCACTTCTCTCTGGGAGTTTTCCGACCTCCCTGAAAACTGCTGTCGTCAAGCCCCTCCTTAAAAAGAGCAATCTGGATAAGACCATATTAAACAACTATAGACCGATCTCAAATCTTCCTTTCATAGGCAAGATCATTGAAAAAGTTGTCTTCAATCAGCTGAACAAATTCTTAAGCTCGAATGGATACTTTGACCATTTTCAATCTGGTTTCCGACCCCACCACAGTACAGAGACCGCGCTCATAAAGATAATAAATGATATTCGCTTAAAAACTGATACAGGCAAATTATCAGTGCTGGTACTACTCGACCTCAGTGCTGCATTTGACACTGTCGATCACAAAATACTTCTTGACAGGCTGGAAAACTGGGTCGGGCTTTCTGGGATAGTCCTAAAATGGTTCAGGTCATACTTAGGAAGCAGAGGTTATTATGTGAGTATTGGAGACCATAAGTCTGAGTGGACATCCATGACATGCGGAGTCCCTCAAGGCTCAATTCTTGCGCCACTCCTATTCAACCTGTACATGCTCCCAATGAGCCAAATAATGAGAAGGAACCAAATCGCTTACCATAGCTATGCATACGACACACAGCTCTACTTATACCTATCGCCTAACGATTACAGCCCCATTGACTCCCTTTGCCAATGCATTGATGAAGTAAACAATTGGATGTGCCAAAACTTTCTTCAGTTAAACAAAGACAAAACTGAAGTCATTCCGTTTTGAAACAAAGATGAAGTTCTCAAGGTGAACGCATACCTTCAGTCTAGGGGTCAAACAACTAAAAATCAAGTCAGGAATCTGGGTGTGTCTCTAGAGTCAGACCTTAGTTTCAGTAGTCATGTCAAAGCAATAACTAAATCAGCATTCTATCACCTGAAAAATATTGCAAGAATTAGATGCTTTGTTTCCAGTCAAGACTTAGAGAAACTTGTGCATGGTTTCATCACCAGCAGGGTGGATTATTGTAATGGACTCCTCACTGGCCTTCCTAAAAAGACCATAAGACAGTTGCAGCTCATACAGAATGTGCCGCCAGAATTCTGAGCAGAACTAGAACATATGAACATATCACACCAGTCCGCAGGTCTTTACACTGGCTGCCAGTTACATTTAGGATTGATTTTAAAGTATTATTACTGTTGTATAAATCACTAAATGGCCTAGGACCTCAATACATTGCAGATATGCTCACTGAATATAAACCCAACAGATCACTCAGATCATTAGGATCACATCAGCTTGAAACACAGAGGCTTCACTCTAAGCTTGGCGAGTCTGCTTTAGCTACTATGCTGGAACAGCTTCCAGAAGAGAACAGATGTGCTCCAACAGTAGTCACATTCAAATCCAGACTCAAAACACTTCTGTTTAGCTGTGCATTTACTGGATGAGCACTGTGCCACTGTTCGTCCGACTGTTTGCACTGTATTTTATTTTATGTTTTAATTACTCTGATTTCATTTGATTATTTCTGTATTTTATCTTTTATTCTAAACTGTTTTAATTATTCTGATTTCTTTTGATTATTTTAATTTCTTCTATGTAAAGCACTTTGAATTACCATTGTGTATGAAATGTGCTATATAAATAAACTTGCCTTGCCTTGTTTCGAACCAGTGCAGTCAAAATAAAGAACACACCTGCAGTAACAGAAGGAAAGTCACTGGTCACTTACCCACTGGTTTCCGCAGCCCTGACATGAGAGACACCAGTCTTCCAACTCTGGCTGTGACTGGGACCTGCTGTATCAAAAAAGCTGTTGCTTTTTACACTCAATGACACAAACTTTACCTGATGCTAGGCACAGGTATGTAATAATAACCTCAGATTTGTTCTAATTCAGACCCATAACCTTGTGATCATGTTGTATACCATTCCAAGATGTAAAGCTAGATCTGGAGATAAAGTCTACATTTTAATTAACATGAATTTAAAAAAAACGGACCTGCTTGTTTTCGGGATGATCTGGGCTTGCCGTAAATAATGTTTCCATCACTGTCCCTATTAAAGGATTAGTTCACCTCAAAATGAATTTTTTTTAATAATTCACCCCCTTCCAATGCCATCCAAGATATCCATGTCTTTCTTTCCTCATTAGAAGAGAAAACAAGTTTTTTGAGGAAAACATTTCTGGATTTTTCTTTGAATAATGGACTTCAATGGCAACCAGAGTGTTGAAGTCCAAATCAATACAGTTTCAAAGGTCTTTGAAGTGCTTCAACACATGCTGTGCACGATCGCAGCTGAGGAAGAGAGTCTTATCTAGCGAAACAATAGGTCATTTAAAAAAAATATATATATATACAGTGTATATATATATATATATATATATATATATATATATATACATATACACATACATACTTTTTAAGTACAATTGTTCAGATTGAGCTGATCTGCAACGTGCCGGGAACTACGTTATCACGTTGAATCACTCCGTAATTTTTTGGTCATACAGATAAGAGTAGAGTAGCCTACATCGTTCAAAACTGTAAACTTTTATTCATATTAGGCTAACGACAAAAGTTTCTGTCGTCTCTGTCTCCGGGAAATGCACGTCACAAAAATGAACCGAAAGCCATTTGCCTCAGCTCAGTCACGATAAGAAATCGGCTATGTCTAAAGCCTTTAAATGTCTAAATATTTAATAAATGTTATCTGATTATGTAATCCATCTGAAACCGAGAGGTACAGAGGATCTACTCAAACATGTTTAGCTATAATGTGAGTGCTTCCCAATGAGGAAAGGACAAGGGGGAAAATCTCGCTCTACTTAAATTTAGGCTAAATCGCCCTAAATTAAATTAATAAAAAAAAGATCAAATCATTTATTTGTCGAAATGTTACGATATTGTTTCATTTAAGTTCATAATTATTCTATAGATGTTATTTAGTTTAACAGCAGCCCCACAAAGCACTGTGGTTCGAGATTTATTTGAAAAAAACAAAACAAAAAAACTTAATTCAGTGATGATTTTGAAAGTCTTCTGCTCAAATCCGATGTTCGTGGATATCTTTACGAGCCGCAATACAGCGAAGTGTCGGATTGCCGAAACGAGTGGATAGAAAGACAGGACCAGTCCGCCTCAACTCGAGCCAGTGCGGGCTCCTCGTCCGTAACCGGCACGTAACGGTCTCGCGTTCTGCCCGCTCGTGTCGGCAATCCGACTGAAATATCCAGCTCCAGATTGCCAGTACTGCCGGCACCAGTAAGTTGAGGAAGCTCAGGAGGAACTATTGTTGTTACTATTGTATTGTTGAACTTTTATTGTTAACATAATTATTTTTGTTGATATCATTATTGAAATAAATGGTTCACATAATCACATTTACGTTGTGTTCCTTATTAGTGTTTTATTCCACGTGTATGTTAAATAAATTTGGACGACCAACATTCCATCAGTGGAACTAATGTTACTAACCTACTGTTACCTTACATGATAATAGATAACAAAAATGGTCATGCCTACATATTTTTATTCTTATTTTGCAAATCCAAATTGCATTACAATGTTCGGACTGAACATTCAACATAAATAGAAACGAGGAGTAATTCAATAATGATTTCGGCAACAAACTACTTTTTTTTTTTCTGTGAAATGAATTTCAAACTCTGGCGGCACCCAGCCTTGTAGACGGTAGAGTGCTTTCTCTGAATCTGATAGGCGGATACCTCCTCAGCGTTGTTCTGGATTAGTGTGAGTGGCTTGCGGAGCTGTGCAATGTGGTGCATTGTGGGAGTTGTGGTTTTCAGTACAAATGCGCCCTAAAGTTACTTTCTGTCTTTATTCCGTTAAAAAGTCACCAAATTCGAAAATGTTATTATATTTCGACTACATACATGACCCACTTTCAATAAAGATGAATGTTCCCACGGGTGAAATGCTCCTTTAAACAGGACACACATTAGCTGAATAAACTTTAGCCAATACAAACATATTTCTAGAAAATAGTTGACAATTAATAGACAGGAGTCCTGTCACATGACCAATAATAGCAAAACGAATCACTTATTCTAAAAAGAATATCAAGTATAAGTTTAGATGAATCTGAAATATGGGGCTGTGTTAACAGTACAACGTCTGTCTTTTAACGAATTTTAAAAACACGGATGGATAATACACAATGCTTTCTGACATTTTGACAGAAAAAAAATTTAAACTTAGCCCGTCAATTTACAATTATCTTCTCTCTTCTCTCTCTGTGCGCGCGGTCTGTGTTTGTGAGAGAGCTCGCGCAGCACTGATACGGTACTTTTTAATCCATAAGTAACTAATGCGCTAGTTTTCATACAAAATAATTATGTAACATAATTAGGTACTTTAGTTATTATTAACACAATAACGTAACATGCAGGCTACGTTTCTCAACACTGAGAATGAATAAATAAACACCTCACGTTTATCAGTAATCCACAAGTCACAGAACTTTCATAATCACTAAGCCACAGCGATTTTAATTTTATTTAGATTAATTGTTCATCAATGCTTAAGCATTTTATAATTTGCATGGCTGAAGGATGTTTTCCTCTTATCTGAGTGACCGTGAATGATGGAGTATTTTAAGATAATCCATGCGATCACTCCCGTGAGATCATCGAATCCAGATTAAGTTAACTAAAAACAATATTTCAACTTTCCACATCCACCCAAGCCCATTTACCTTCAGTAGTCAGAAGTGCTGTGACTACTGTGGCCTACTGTCCTTGCTGATGAACTGGATGAATGGAAGAGGATTGAGCGGGATTCTTTATTGCTGTCGATTTTCAGTCTCTTTTTAATGATAGGCCTTACGCATCTGTCAATTATCGCTGCTTGATATATGATTGGTCGAACTCCACTTCTTTTGCTGTTGCTTGATTTGAGGACTGCGCGTGCACAGAAGCGTCACCAGGTTTTTGCGTAGTTTAGAGTGACAAATCGTACGACCGTACTTTGCGGTCAAAATGCGAATGGGAGTGAGCAGTGTAATATATACAATATATATAGTAGTATAAACAGTGCTCTTTAATTCGCGATCAACCTCGTTTTATTGTAAGGTGAATTCAACTAGGCATGCTGTGTCTTTGAAGCAACAAAGGCTAAATAATTTGTTACAGTTTTTTCCATGATTTGTATGGATGACACGCAGCGCCATATACAGTATTATCAGCTGTATGATGTGTTTTTACCCTGAAATGTTTAATTTCGAGAGAGACCCGGCGCGCGCAGTGAGGGAGACAGAATAAACTTGCTAAAAAGAGATCCAGCGCGAGAGAGAGGCAAAGAAAAACACATGTTCTTAATTTATGTTGCTTTGGACTATTTTCATTTTGGACTATTTAATTGTTTAATTTAGCTGCAATTTCTTTTGCAATACAAATTTAAAATATTGCAAGAATAAGATTCTGTGTTTCTTATTTTGCATCGCAAAGGAAATAAACTCTAAACTCGATGCAACCCTGTTTTAAATAAATAAACTGTCCCGACACTTTATTTAAACCTTCAAATGTGCGATGGGGTTTCAAACTTCATTAATTTTAGTGTTCTTTTACATTTTCATTGGTTTTTATATTGAAAGCAATACTATTTAGTTAGTCTGTTATTTTGTGCAGCCAAGTCAACAAAATCAGTCTTTTTCTGATTTGTTCAATGTATGGACATGTTTTGAAAAAGTTCTTCCGTTGCTATGGCCGGGTATCACTGTCAGTCATCTCAATTTCCTGAATGATTCCCAAAACAATAATTTAGCAGATTAAAGACGAGCTTCTTCATTCTCATTTTCTGACGCGATCGGCTGACAGTCTTCCTTCATCAGTTTTGTCGTCTGTGCAGCGGCTCTACAGGAATGTTGCAAATGTATGTTGTAATGTGCCATTGATAATTAAACATAACACTTGACTTTAAAGGAGCTGTATGTAAGAAATTTATTTCAATTAATCATAAAATGGCCCTGATATGTCACTAGACATTAAGAAATCATGTTCATTTCAAATACTTATATCACTGACAACAGTAGTCCGGCCAGGATATTGTCATTTAAAAAGTGAAGTTGCAGCCCTCAACTGATGTTGATGTTGTCATGTTGTGTTTTGGTCTGATGCGCCACCCTCCACCTATCTACCAATCACGAAGTCAGTAGTGTTGCGGCATCCGGGTTGCCAGCTCTGCTCTAGTTACCACAGCTGCAGCTACAAACGTGTCGGAATTGGATAAAAAAAAAATGTCTAACGTTGCGAAACCAAAAAAAAAACTTGTTATGAATCAGAAATACTTCGAGTCCGAAATAAAACAAGGATCTGTATAGGAGATGCCTTTGAAAGATGGAAACGGCTGAAAACGGAGAAGAATTTGAAGACAGACGCCAACGTTGCTAATTTTCTCCTGGACAGGTAAGATTCATCTATGTTTGGCTAACTTGTACTTGATGTAAATGGACATTTCAAATATTCATGACAGTCGAACAAAGTTATGCATGTTCGTGCAAAGTAACGTTACGTTAGCTCATATGGAGGAGGTGGGTCATCGAATTAGAAGCACTAGGCGCAATTCCACGGTAAAATAACTTTTTCTAGTTATTTCTTTTGCAGCCTACTTGTTTATCATGCAAGTTCCACAGCCAAAAATAATAGAATGACATGTAATCTTTCACATCACATATTTTAGCGTTATGGATGTGTACTGCAGGGTAAGTTAAAAAATACAGCTGGTCGCTTTCACTTATAGCGTCAGCTAAATGAATAGCTGTAGGCTATCTTTGATAACCATTACACACAGTGACCGAGGCTTGTGCTTGTACTTACGTTAATGACAGATACCTACCGTTACAAGTTATACAAACAGCTACTGTTCTAACAATGTACTGTCACATACGAGCGTACATCTTTACGATACGAAGCTTAAATGGGATCTGTGGTCTGACCTCATCAGCACTAAGACACAACAAAGAATGTACTTTTTAAAGAACCTGTTATCCTTTAATGTCCACAACAAAATGCTGCAGATGATCTATTGTTCTTTTATTGAAAGTGTTTTGGCTTTCTGCATCACCTGCTGGTTTGGTAATGCTACTGAGGCACAGAAGAAGTCTGTAAGAAAAACAGTAAAAACGGCCAGTAAACTATTAGGGATCAAGTTACCAAGTGTGGAATGCGTTTACAGGGAAAGAGTAATGAACAAGGCAAAAACTATTGTGGGAGACAAGAGGCACCCCCTTGCCTCCTCATTCGAACTGCTGCCATCTGGGCGACAATATTGCCTCCCTCTGTTGACCAAAAATAGATCTAAATCTTCATTTGTGCCTCAAGCAATTAAGTTTCTAAACATGTAAGTTTAATAGTTAGGATACTCAGCTGGTTTGGTATGCCTAATTTAATCGGAAGTAAAGTGCGGGGTATGGGGAAATATGTGTTAAGTGTATTAGTATGTGTCTTTGTATTTTTAAAGGTTCTCTTTTTGGTGTATGAAATAGGATGTATGTTGAAATGCCTACTTGATAGCCATGCAAACAAATGTTCCTTACAGGGACAAATAAATGTACTTTACTTACTTATTATATTTGGCTAATCGCCAATTCGCCATTAGTAAATTTTTGCGATATATAATTACAAAACATCTCTCATTTGAAGCATAAACATAATTAACAGAAAAAAAACGTACTGTGTAGGACTTGTCACTTGCCATTGGAAGCTTCTTATAGCAGCCTACGTTCCTGCTGGATCCTGCATCCTATCTGGCAACCTCGTGTCAGGGAGGAGGGGAAGGGGATACACCGCTCTACAGTAATTTGAAAGTGATTGCAGTACCAGTTTTGGCCACAATCCTACATACGGCTCCTTTAAATAAATAAACAGTTAATATACTTGCTAATAAACGGTTACCAATTTAAGCATCAAGAACAGTAAAACATAAACGCTGTCATCGATTAACAGCATGTCGGCTACAATGAGATTCGATCTCGGATGGCATGAAGCTCCGCGAAGCTCATGTTGTTGCGTTGACCACAGAGCTAACGTCTGAACGCTGTTAAGTTAACGTCTTATGCTCTTGCAAAGCCTCACTGATGTAGCCTAATATGTTTCTATTGCAATGTTTTATGTTGAAATGTTTTCATTATTTATTCAATTTAATTTAAGTAATTTCAGTATTGTGATTTTGAATTCGTTTAACTACAATATTTCACTTGAATTCATCTGCTACCAGCTTTCAATCACTCTGAATGAGCCGCGGCGCGGCGGCAGATTACGCAATAGAGAGAATAAATTGACACTTTTCAAAGTCTGTGATTGTAGCGCCTCTTAGCGGTAAAAGGCAGCAAATACACCCCGATTTAAGTTGCTTTTAATAAAAGTATTATTCAGGTTGAGTACCAACTGTCTATACCTGGTGACTTGAAGAGGCTGACTCCCCTTTCGTCGAGCCCAGCAGGACCTTTGAGCTCATCAATGTCTATCTGGATAAGCCTAAAGGTCTCCTGAGCACCAAGTGTGACCCTGCGGACGTGGTGAAGCTGCACCATGTCTTCATCAGTGACATTATGCATATAATAATTTATGTTTAATACTAATATTACTCACCGGGGAGTCACTCAGAGACGGTTGTGCAGAGGAAAGATAACTTTGGCTATGGATGAGGACGTCTATGAGGATGGTGTAGATGATGCTGTAGATGAGGACGTCTATGAGGATGGTGTAGATGATGCTGTAGATGAGGACGTCTATGAGGATGGTGTAGATGATGCTGTAGATGAGGACGTCTATGAGGATGGTGTAGATGATGCTGTAGATGAGGACGTCTTTGAGGATGGTGTAGATGATGCTGTAGATGAGGACGTCTATGAGGATGGTGTAGATGATGCTGTAGATGAGGACGTCTATGAGGATGGTGTAGATGATGCTGTAAATGAGGACGTCTATGAGGATGGTGTAGATGATGCTGTAGATTAGGACGTCTTTGAGGATGGTGTAGATGATGCTGTAGATGAGGACGTCTTTGAGGATGGTGTAGATGATGCTGTAGATGGGGATGTCTTTGAGGATGGTGTAGATGATGCTGTAGATGAGGACGTCTTTGAGGATGGTGTAGATGATGCTGTAGATGAGGACGTCTTTGAGGATGGTGTAGATGATGCTGTAGATGGGGATGTCTTTGAGGATGGTGTAGATGATGCTGTAGATGGGGATGTCTTTGAGGATGGTGTAGATGATGCTGTGAGTGGCTGTAGATGATGCTGTGGATGAGGACGTCTTTGAGGATGGTGTAGATGATGCTGTAGATGAGGACGTCTTTGAGGATGGTGTAGATGATGCTGTAGATGGGGATGTCTTTGAGGATGGTGTAGATGATGCTGTGTGTGGCTGTAGATGATGCTGTAGATGAGGACGTCTTTGAGGATGGTGTAGATGATGCTGTAGATGAGGACGTCTTTGAGGATGGTGTAGATGATGCTGTAGATGAGGACGTCTTTGAGGATGGTGTAGATGATGCTGTAGATGAGGACGTCTTTGAGGATGGTGTAGATGATGCTGAAGATGGGGATGTCTTTGAGGATGGTGTAGATGATGCTGTGTGTGGCTGTAGATGATGCTGTAGATGAGGACGTCTTTGAGGATGGTGTGGACTCAGATTTTATTACCTCTAATAAGTGAGTGCCATCCAGCCATGAGGGGTCATTTATGGAAGAGCTTGATTTCTGTGTAACAAAGTCAAAAACATCCTGATTAACATTTTTTTATCACGAAAGAAGTAATGTGCTGAAATTGTAATAATTTTAAAACACTGATTTAATGTTGTGATTCAGACACCTTACTTGATTATTCTTGTCATAAACAAACTTCCTAAATCTTTTCAATTGTACACTAGTGATATTGGTCACAGGTGTATCGAGCCACCGGCTGACAGAGCTGAAAGCCTTCCTGACCAAATCCCTCTCACTCAAAGATAAATCCTCTTGCCTGGCCTTCTGGACAGAATGCTGGTTATAGAGATCCAACATCTCCTGAAAAGTATGGTTCTCTAACCCTTTCTGTTCATAAGCACATTGGTGGATGTTGGCCTCCAGGACAGATGACAGTTGTGGAAAGCTCTCTGCATACTCTGCCAGAAAGTCTCTAATCCAGGCACTTTGACCTTTTACATGTTTGTTGCAGAGTTCTTCTCTATGCTTGTCAACTAAACTGCAATACATCAATTGCAAAATTAGCATTGAAACTTTGGAAAGATGAAAATATTATTTCCTTTTCACCTTTATTTATTTTTTTATAATCACTTAAAGGGTTAGTTCACCCAAAAATGAAAATTATGTCATTAATGACTCACCCTCATGTCGTTCCAAGCCCGTAAGACCTCCGTTCATCTTCGGAACACAGTTTAAGATATTTTAGATTCAGTCCGAGAGCTTTTTGTCCCTCCATTGAAAATCTATGTATGGTATACTGTCCTTGTCCAGAAAGGGAATAAAGACATCATCAAAGTAGTCCACATGACCTCAGTGGGTTAGTTAGAATTTTTTGAAGCATCGAAAATACATTTTGTTCCAAAAATAACAAAAACGACGACTTTATTCAGCATTATATTCTCTTCCGGTTCTGTTGTCAATCCGCGTTCACAAGGCCAGTGACGCTGCTGACGTAAGACGCTGCTGACGTGTTATCTGGTGCATCCGTGTATTCGTGTTCAAATAAATATGTCTGGTTAAAAAAAAATGCAAGTCTTCCCCTGTGTGGAAATCCTTAGACATGTTTGCAAAGATTGTTTTGTTTACAGCGTGCGTCTCCCTCAGACTGTAAACGAAGCTCGGGCGCACCAGATAACACGTCAGCTCGTCTTACGTCAGCGGACTCATGAAAGCGGATTGACAAAGGAACCGGAAGAGAATACAATGCTGAATAAAGTCGTCGTTTTTGTTATTTTTGGAACAAAATGTATTGTCAATGCTTCAAAAAATTCTAACTAACCCACTGAGGTCACATGGACTACTTTGATGATGTCTTTATTGCCTTTCTGGACAAGGACAGTATACCGCACATAGATTTTCAATGGAGGGACAAAAAGCTCTCGGACTGAATCTAAAATGTCTTAAAATGTGTTCCGAAGATGAACGGAGGTCTTACGGGCTTGGAACGACATGAGGGTGAGTCATTAATGACATAATTTTCATTTTTGGGTGAACTAACCCTTTAAGCTTAAATAAAACTTTAGCTTAAATAAAATATGCTTACTACTTCATCTATCCCACATCATGTGACAAAAGCCAGTGAAACGGGGCATTGAGGTATTGGCCAAATGGGAGTACCAGCTTGCCCAGACACTGCTGTGGTGATGGTGCTGGGACCCCATCAGCGTGAAGTGCTCTTCAGCGAGGGCTAGTGCAGTGGACTGGTTCTGTCGTGTCGTTGCTGGGACCCCATCAGCGTGAAGTGCTCTTCAGCGAGGGCTAGTGCAGTGGACTGGTTCTGTCGTGTTGTTGCTGGGAGCCCATCAGCGTGAAGTGTTCTTCAGCGAGGGCTAGTGCAGTGGACTGGTTCTGTTGTGTTGTTGCTGGGACCCCATCAGCGTTAAGTGCTCTTCAGCGAGGGCTAGTGCAGTGGACTGGTTCTGTCGTGTTGTTGCTGGGACCCCATCAGCCTGAAGTGTTCTTTAGCGAGGGCTAGTGCAGTGGACTGGTTCTGTCGTGTTGGTGCTGGGACCCCATCAGCGTGAAGTGCTCTTCAGCGAGGGCTAGTGCAGTGGACTGGTTCCTTCGTGTTGTTGCTGGGACCCCATCAGCCTGAAGTGTTCTTTAGCGAGGGCTAGTGCAGTGGACTGGTTCTGTCGTGTTGGTGCTGGGACCCCATCAGCGTGAAGTGCTCTTCAGCGAGGGCTAGTGCAGTGGACTGGTTCTGTCGTGTTGTTGCTGGGACCCCATCAGCGTGAAGTGTTCTTCAGCGAGGGCTAGTGCAGTGGACTGGTTCTGTCGTGTTGTTGCTGGGACCCCATCAGCGTGAAGTGCTCTTCAGCGAGGGCTAGTGCAGTGGACTGGTTCTGTCGTGTTGTTGCTGGGACCCCATCAGCCTGAAGTGTTCTTTAGCGAGGGCTAGTGCAGTGGACTGGTTCTGTCGTGTTGGTGCTGGGACCCCATCAGCCTGAAGTGTTCTTTAGCGAGGGCTAGTGCAGTGGACTGGTTCTGTCGTGTTGTTGCTGGGACCCCATCAACGTGAAGTGCTCTTCAGCGAGGGCTAGTGCAGTGGACTGGTTCTGTCGTGTTGTTGCTGGGACCCCATCAGCCTGAAGTGTTCTTTAGCGAGGGCTAGTGCAGTGGACTGGTTCTGTCGTGTTGTTGCTGGGACCCCATCAGCCTGAAGTGTTCTTTAGCGAGGGCTAGTGCAGTGGACTGGTTCTGTCGTGTTGTTGCTGGGACCCCATCAGCGTGAAGTGCTCTTCAGCGAGGGCTAGTGCAGTGGACTGGTTCCTTCGTGTTGTTGCTGGGACCCCATCAGCGTGAAGTGGTCTTCAGCGAGGGCTAGTGCAGTGGACTGGTTCTGTCGTGTTGTTGCTGGGACCCCATCAGCGTGAAGTGCTCTTCAGCGAGGGCTAGTGCAGTGGACTGGTTCTGTCGTGTTGTTGCTGGGACCCCATCAGCCTGAAGTGTTCTTTAGCGAGGGCTAGTGCAGTGGACTGGTTCTGTCGTGTTGTTGCTGGGACCCCATCAGCCTGAAGTGTTCTTTAGCGAGGGCTAGTGCAGTGGACTGGTTCTGTCGTGTTGTTGCTGGGACCCCATCAGCGTGAAGTGCTCTTCAGCGAGGGCTAGTGCAGTGGACTGGTTCTGTCGTGTTGGTGCTGGGACCCCATCAGCGTGAAGTGGTCTTCAGCGAGGGCTAGTGCAGTGGACTGGTTCTGTCGTGTTGTTGCTGGGACCCCATCAGCCTGAAGTGTTCTTTAGCGAGGGCTAGTGCAGTGGACTGGTTCTGTCGTGTTGTTGCTGGGACCCCATCAGCGTGAAGTGCTCTTCAGCGAGGGCTAGTGCAGTGGACTGGTTCTGTCGTGTTGTTGCTGGGACCCCATCAGCCTGAAGTGCTGAGCAGCGGACAGAGGAAAACTCATCCTTCGCTCTCTGTAGGAACATCACCAATGTAGCCTGCTGACGACCCTCTGGAGCACTGGGGTTGTGAAGACGGATGACCAGCGTTGACATATCAAGGTACACAGAAATAAAAACACCACATTAAAGGTAACTATATTGTACTCATAATAGTAAGATTTCTATATTCACCAGCCTGCGATGTATTCTCTTTCAGCCAATTAGTTAAGCCTCATAAATAAACATCACAAACATCAACATTACTAATGTTCATATGCAAAGCCTTATAAATTACAGGTATGTAATGTGCAGGTCATTACTTAAAATAACTTATTATCGATAGAAATATCATGAAAGGATGATTAATGTAATCTCATTCATCTTTATATTTAAATATTCCTAAACTACTAAAGTATGCTTTATTAAACCATGTAATAGTTGGCAATAGGTTAACTTCAAAAATCAGAGAAGGTGTATAATGTTATATTAAGTATATTTTGGTTTTGAATTCTTTAGTAATTCTGAATTCAGCTTTTGTACACGGTCCTTTTGTACTATTGTCCTTACAGTCTGTAAAAACCTAAACTTTGATTGTGTCCTTCAATGTTTATTTAGAAGCACAATGTAATATTACATTGTATTGCTAATATTAATAGTAGCTACACAATGTGATAGCATTTCAAATATCTTCCCTTTTTTATTTCACCTTAAACATGGAAAGCAAACCTAGCCTGTAGCTAACTGTCTGCCATCATCAATTTACTAGCTAGATGTGATGTGGACAATTAACAGAAGCTGACTTACCTTTTTCTCACTTTTGTGTTGAATGTCTTTTCACACTAGATTTTCCGTCTGTAGAGGCAGAAACAAAGAATTACGATCCAACTTGATAATATGCTTGCGCTCGTAACTGATAGATGTCAAATCACATCTGAATTAGCGGTTGTGGTCTCTGATTGGTAGTCTTCAGTCGACATCGACCGTGTGATTGGTAGTCTACAGACGGAGTCTACTACTCTCGGCCAATCAGAAGGCCAAACTGAATACACTAGACAGCCCAGCATCTCTGGTCTCTGATTGGTAGTCTACAGTCGACATCGACCGTGTGATTGGTAGTCTTTCACTAAAAATATGTAATTCATTGTGTCATAGACTAAATAATTTAGGGCATTTTACATGATTTATTTAGGTAGATTCCATGACAGAAATCAAGCCTTAACTGCTCAAAAAGATTACGTGTAATATTGTAACCATATTTTTCAAGTAAATAAGAGTAACATAATGTAGTGTAGTGCTTATATTTTTCAATATACAATATATGCATTGACCATGCATGGCCATATATTAATTTACAATAAACACAATGAATTACAACAGATATCTAGTTCCCATCATGCTTTGCTTCTGACTGTTAAAGGAGAGCAAATGTTAAAATTAAGTGTTATTTGATGTGTTTTGCTCAATATTAATATACAGGGGAGATCTGTTAGTGTTTAATGTTCTATTATTTTGGAATTTAAAAGGTTTTCTGGAATGTCTGATATTTTGGGGTTACCATTGTACTGAAGAGTCGAGCCTGTGGTTCGAGTGAAATTGGCCTATTTCACATCAAGATATTAATCTCTGTATTTAAAGTTAATCGCATTATTCACACCAGTATAGTTTTAATTTTATTGTTTTATACTGCGGTACAAACATAATGTTGTGCTTTTGATAAGTAGCTTGTAAATATGAATATAATGTATGTAATTAAAAAAAATTAAGAGATTTATGACATATGTTTCTGAATGTATTTTTCTTATAATGCATGAGTAAATACATCTGCAATATATTACACATACAGTACCATATCTGATCACATATGCATCTATATATTATTGAATATAAAACTACATACATTAAGTTCTACTATATTACTATATGTACAGGACATACAGAGGATTGAAATTCAGTTTCCCTCAGACCCATGGTTTAAAACACCAACATAACACAGACAAGTATTAAAAATATATATAAAATACAATACAAACAAAAGAAAAACCTCAGGCACATGAGAATTTAAATATGTTTACATTATAGAGTGCGAACAACAGTATGCAAGAAGAGAGAGCAGCAATTGTAAAAGTGTGTGTGTGTGTGTGTGTGTGTGTGTGTGTGTGTGTGTGCGTGCATGTGTGTGTGCGTGCGTGCTTGTGTGCGTGCGTGCATGTGTGTGTGTGTGTATGTGTGTGTGTGTGTGTGTGTGTGTGTGTGTGTGTGTGTGTGTGTGTGTGTGTGTGTGTGTGTGTGTGCGTGCATGCGTGCGCGTGCATGTGTGTGTGTGTGTGTGTGTGCCTATTCATCCCACTGACCGCATATGTGACCACTAACTGCCTATTCTCAAGGTGAACGCATACCTTCACTCTAGGGGTCAAACAACTAAAAATCAAGTCAGGAATCTTGCTGTGTTTCTAGAGTCAGACCTTAGTTTCAGTAGTCATGTCAAAGCAATAACTAAATCAGCATTCTATCACCTGAAAAATAGTGCAAGAATTAAATGCTTTGTTTCCAGTCAAGACTCAGAGAAACTTGTGCATGCTTTCATCACCAGCAGGGTGGATTGTTGTAATGGACACCTCACTGGCCTTCCCAAAAACACCATAAGACAGTTGCAGCTCATACAGAATGTGCAGCCAGAATTCTGAGCAGAACTAGAACATATGAACATATCACACCAGTCCGCAGGTCTTTACACTGGCTGCCAGTTACATTTACGATTGATTTTAAAGTATTATTACTGGTGTATAAATCACTAAATGGCCAAGGACCTCAATACATTGCAGATATGCTCACTGAATATAAACCCAACAGATCACTCAGATCATTAGGATCACATCAGCTTGAAACACAGAGGCTTCACTCTAAGCTTGGCGAGTCTGCTTTAGCTACTATGCTGGAACAGCTTCCAGAAGAGATCAGATGTGCTCCAACAGTAGTCACATTCAAATCCAGACTCAAAACACTTCTGTTTAGCTGTGCATTTACTGGATGAGCACTGTGCACCTGTTCGTCTGACTGTTTGTATTGTATTTTATTTTATTTTTTATTCAAAACTTTTTTAATTATTCTTATTTCTTTTGATTATTTTAAAATCTTCTATGTAACGCACTTTGAATTACCATTGTGTATGAAATGTGCTATATAAGTAAACTTGCCTTGCCAAATACCCAGCCCTAGAAGGTAGTGTGGCACCGATTATGATATATTAGTAAATATATTGTCTCATACTTTTTTAATATATGAAAAGCAGCAATTCCTTATGTATTATTCAATATATTAACACAATATACTATTCTGTATATTTTCAGATATACTGTTATTTCATATTGATCATTCATATATTGGGAAATATAATTCTTTTCGCGAGGGCCCTTACCATTTATGGGAAACTACACTGTAAAAATGAATCATGGGTCTTGTAATTTTTATTTAAAAAATTAAGGTGATAATTAAAAATATTGTGTATATTTCATTAAGAGAATTGTGTGTTGTATTGAAAATATTGAGAACATGGCACTAATAAAACCAAGAGATACATTTTCCTAATTTTTTTCAGGAAACATACACAATTTTGAAGCTTGAATTGAGGAACCGATTAAGCTGATCAAATTAAGGGAAAAAGGCTACCTATTTATTTCAAGAGAACTAGCTCAATTATTCAGTTTTATTTAGAGACACTATTGTTAGTTCCCAGCATACTTTGCTCAGGCCTGGAATTAGAGAGTAATGTTGAAATGAAGTGTTATTTTATGTTTCTGATTAAAGGGAAACATCTGTTAATGTTTAATGTTCAGTTATGTTTGACATTTGAAAGTGTTTCTATTTTGTTGAAGTTTTGATCGTTACCCTTGTGCAGAAGAGTAGGGCTTATGGTTAGGTTGTAAATAACTGCATGTAATGAACTTATGTTGCATTGTTCACTGAGTAAACACTTTGTTATAATACTGATGCATTAACAAGTTTGATTCTGTTCTAGGTGATGCACTGTTCAGTAGTGCATGTGAATATGAAAATGGGCCCGATTTATCATATTTTAATTATGTCACGAGAGTAAGTTTATCTCAGGTCAGTGATATCATGAATTCTGACAACAATGACGTCATCCATCCAGCTTAAATAATTGTATTTCAACTGATTAATATGCCATATTACTTTGGAAAAAGTTTCCTATTACTAATTTACTTGAATTTATAGGTTGCTTTTAAATAACTTAAAGCAATCCCTATGAAATACTTAAAAGTTGCTTTGTTGTATACTGTATACAAACTAATATTATGATGTATTGTGATGTTGTATTTTTCTATGTACCCAAATTTTAGATAAAACAAATATATAAGTTTACTATGGATGCTCATTGTTTAATATAATAGCATCATAATTATGTAATTGTTCTTTTACAATGGATGAAAAGTTTGATTTGATGTAATTATTCAAAAGTTTTTCAAGATGTATACGTATAAATAATAGGACACTTTTTAACGCTAAAACAAATTATCACTTTATATAGTTACATAGAATAGAACATATTAAGTAAGAAAATAAATATTGCAATAATCATTTCAATGTTGTTTTTTTAAAGTAAAGTAAACCTTTTAAATATACATTGTGAAGATATGCACATGTAACTTGTACAAATTTTTTATGATAAAACAAACCTTCACCTTTTAGTTTACATGGAATCGATCATATTTGTAGGGATAGTTTACCCAAAAATGAAAATTCTGTCATCATTTACTCACTCTCATGTTGTTCCAAACCTGTATTAGTTTCTTTCTTCTGTTGAACAAACAGTTGACAGAACCCATTGACTTTTCTAGTAGGAAAAAAATACTATGGAAGTCAATGGTTGCCGTCAACTGTTTGTTCAACAGAAGAAATACCCTAATGTGGTTCCAAGCCTGTATGAGTTTGAGTAAATGATGACCGAATTTTCTTTTTTGGGTAAACTATCCCATTAATTAAGAATATACATATATTACAATAATCAATAAAAACCTATGTTCAGTAAAAGCAATGTTAAAATGTTAACATTGTGAGACAGATTTGTTATTTTGGACTTCAAAAAGAAACATTGCCACATTTACTGCTGAGACTGTACAACTGAGTAAAAATGTTCATAGCTGGTAAAAACTATCGCCCCTTTCACACAGAGATTCCGGAAAATACACGGATAAAGTGACCCGGGATTTGACCCGGGTTCGTTTGACTTTGGTTCATTCACACTGCCAGTGATTTTCCGGAATCAGAGAGTGCGTTCACACACAACCCGTAAAAATCCTGTGAAGACACGTGACATCGATGTGACATGTAATGCCTCAGCAGCGTCTAGTTTGCTTATGAGCTGCGATTTCTCTCTCTCTCGAGAAACCACGCTTGTGCATTTTTTTCTCTGATTTGATCATAAACTAGCGCATTATGTACCGTTTCACTACCCTGCTTTCACTTCACTTCAGCGTCATCATTACGACACGGCATTGTTTACGGCTTTTGTTCACACAGCGCACGTTCCGGGACTGATCCCGGCAATGTTACTAGGTCCCCAACCCGGGATCAATCCCGACATCAATCCCGGGTCGTGTTTGCGTTCACACAGAAGGTGTTCTGGCAATTTCCCGGGATCAACGCGCTGTGTGAAAGGGGCTTATATTGTTCAGCTCTCTTGAGGACGACATCAGGGTGGGGTGACAGTGGCTCAGTGGTTCATCTAGGTTGTCTACAAACCAGAAGGTTGGTGGTTCCATCCTTGGTTCCACCTGACCAAGTATAAAGGTGTCCATGAGCAAGACACCTAAACCCCAGCTGCTCCCGACGAGCTGGACGGTGCTTTGTATGGCTGACACTGCCGTCGGTGAATGAATGTGAGGCAATATGTTAAGTGCTTTGGTGGCCATGGGTCTGTTGAAAGCACTATATAAATGCAGTCCATTTACCATCATATTGACAGGGCACAAACTCTTCTTCTTGTATTTGTTGTGTCCCAGATTTGGTCCTTTGCAACGTGTACAAATAGGCAGGTTTTGTACACGTGACAGCTTGCTCCAACATTTGTAAGACTGCCAGTGTGTTTTCTTTTATATATAAGGGTGTCAGCGCTCTGTGATGTGTCCGTTGTCACTGGTGTTGTGTTGGTGGAAGTGGCTGGGATCATTTCAGATGAAGTGATTTTAAGTGGAGGTTTGGTGATGGTGGAAGTGAGCAATGTTTTTCTTTTGGTTACAACTGTGTAAGGCCGTCTAACTTGATCCAATGGCGGTATTCGAATTAGCGGTGAAGGTCTTTGCGTGTTACGTCTTTTCTCGCGGCAAAGTATTTTTGGTTAAATGCAATACATTTTATCTTATGTATTAACTCGTTTCATCTGACTCCATAAAATGAAAAGGTTTTTCAATGATATCTGTGCATCATTAAATATACGTTAATGTTTGACTATTCCCTTTAACTCCAATGAAAATAAAGTCAAAGTCTGTTAGAATAATCAAATATAACAATTTATTATGTCAGGTAAATGTATTATTACAATTCCATAATCAATTGAAAGATAATCAATGCAAACCATCAAATGTTCTAGAACAAAGAGGACAATCCTTTACCCGACACTGTATGGCTACGTGAGCTGAGAGTCGCGAGACCCTCAACCACACGGGCTAATCTGAATACAGAAAAACAGCCCTGAGCTCTCGTTGCATTTTCCTTATATAGCCAGACCTTATTTGATATGTAAAACTTGAGTTTAGTGGAAATTTACTGTATTCCCCCACCATTACTGGGGGTAGAAGTTGACCATCTGCTAAGAATAGTGGAAATTAGCATTCATGAATTTACACCTTTGGGAGTGCCTAGAGACCACATTCCTTTGTGTGCCAGTTATTCCTAAACTCTTAAAAACCTTATTACCTTTTGTTTTACTTCTTTGAGAATGAGACATTTGTACCAGTCGCACCGAGACATTTCAAATAATACCAAACATGTATAAACCTTGATGAAAATCATTCACATTAAACCATTTAGATTCTTGTGTGAGTTTGGGAGATCTCTGCCAGGGTGAAGAATGGGGGAGAGAAATGTAGATTAGGATGAGGGAGGTGAGACCTTCGTCTCAATAGTGCATGAGGGGGAGTTCAAATGTTAATTTCCTTTTTCTCAGAGAGTGGCCCTCTCTTAAAGTCCTTACAGTTTTTCCAGTCTTACAACTGTTTCTCTCACTGGCAGTGGTAAGTGGGGCATCAGTGCAGCCTTACTGTGTTGTAACTGTTAGAGAGCTTTTGGACCTGGCATCGCAATGTCTGTTCTTTCTTTTGAAACCTCTGTCCCTGCATTGCTTGGAATGTGCTCATACTCGATCTGCGTGTAGTCGGGTGGAGGGAGGACTGACGGCTGGCATGGTGCTGGAGGCAGCTCTTTAGAGGAGATCGACACAGTCTTCAGGGTGGTGGCAGAAGGCATTTTTGTCGACTGCAGGTTGATGAGACTTTCTTGTCGACGAATGAGATCACGTACAGCATGTTTCCCCAGTGAGTTTTGTACAGTTGGTGAAACTTCTGTGGCTGTTTGTGGTTTGTTTCTCTGTTCCGTCGTTAAGGTCAGCTTGTCCTCAGTCAGGCCAAATATTCACCAGCAGAGAACAGATCTCTTCCAACTGCTGGAACCCGGGAAGTGGGTTGTGACTACAAGCGTCCTCCTGTTGACAAGTACAATAATTGCATGTTTAGTTAAAGTGCTTTCATTTGTATAGATTAGCTGCATTGTAAAATAATACCCAGGCAAAAAGGATGCTTATATTTAATTCTAATAGGGTGGAGAGTGAGCTGCAGTGGTCTCGTCAGTGGCAAGGGTGATGTGGGCTGGGATGGCAGTCACTGTGTGGTTATCTGCCTCTGTGTCACTGTGGTACGCCTCATAATTCTCATCTGGGTCAAGCTGGCCAGGCTCTGAACTGGCTCTGTCCTCTAAGATGTCACTGAGGGACCAGATTCACCTGTGCTTTGACTGACCAGGTATTCCAACCCAAGTAACTCATTCGACGTCACATTAGCTGGTGCGCGGAAATTCTCCTAGACAGTCACTCCAAATAGCTGCTGGCAGCGGGTGTTGAGGTGCTCAATCAGAGCGGCCGAGTATGTTCTGTGGCGTCGACCTTTGACCCCGTACACAGCATCAGAACAGCGGTCTTAATTCCAGCGAGCGATTCCACTAATCAGGTAAACCTGATAAATAATATTGCCCGTTTAGTAAAGACAACGATATACAAAATAATATCTTGAAAAAGTGCTATCACAGGTTTAGCATTTATGCATAGACTTGTGTGCAAGACAACTATTAAAGAAATCTTCATTAAGCTTTTTAACAGAAAAACAGTTATTTTACGTACATTTCCTGATTTTTGTACTAAAAAACATGCAGTTAACTACATGCATGATTTACTGTGACTATACGTCATTGCATCAGCAACTACACAGTTACTGTCTGTTAAATAAAGCTACATGTAGCATTTCATCAGTGTTTCTCTGCTCATCCTGGAATGAAGCACAGGCTCTACACTTCAACACAATGGTGACACACAAAACAGACAATACAGAAACACTTTACATCCCAACAGAACATTAAACACTAAAAAATCTCTCAAGATCTGTGCATCCTCACTTATTACTTTTTTTCTTTCATACTAACATTCTTATTGAGAATTAACAGAAGTTTAGACGTTGATGTTTTATTGTAAATAATAAAGTTTGATGTCACCATGATGGAGATCAGTGTTCGCTTTAGTTGGGCTCTTGACCCTTTATTTTTTAACACTGATTTTTCTCTGGCTGCTTTAACTGCGTGTCTGTGATACATATTTGTTATTGTAGAAATCCAAAAGAAACTCAGATAAGAAGATCTTGGTCACTTTTTAGTGAAAAAGGTCATCATCATAAAAAAAATATGATCAACTCTGAACTACTATATAGAGATTCAAGTGTCGATTATTGATGTCTCGATACTCCTGAAAAATAAACCAGTTCAAAACATTTTTTATTAAATAAATATTTCTCAAATTTCAGATTGTTACGGAGCCCCCCTAGTCCCACTTTGTAAAAAAAAAAATTAGAACTATCTCGTGGCCTCAAGATAGTAACTCATGGCCTCAAGATAGTAACTCATGGCCTCAAGATAGTAACTCGTGGCCTCAAGATATACTAACTCGTGGCCTTGAGATAGTAACTCGCGGCCTCAAGATAAGTGTATATAAAAGGAGAATGCACAATGGAGCAGCTTTTCTCCCCAAAGCAGAAAGTGCACGCTAAAGCTGTCACCCGCTTAAGGCACTTCTTGTCAGGCTAATGGCTATGGATAGAGAGCATTTGATAAAGTTGAATTTTAATTTAGGGATGCGTTACCAGGATATACTGAACACACTTGCTTTGCAAGGGATTATTGTCAGTAAAAGGCAGTTAAAGGAACACTCCACCGTTTTTTGAAATTGGGGTTATTCACTGTCTCCCCTACATTTAGATAGGTGGGCAAATGCATTTTTGTCTCAGTGCATTTAAATTGTCTTAGTCTGGCAGCGCCACCGAAGTAGCAGGCGAAGCACTGATACATTTGTAAAATCTGACCATCAGAATGAAGATGCCACAGTCATTCCCGTAAGGTTGTGAAGGAAGTCCCTATTTCAAGAGAAAATAAAACATGATCAGCTCCAAAACATGACATATTCAAATCATTCACTTATTGGTTGGAAAACACTGCTTAAAAACTATTACCTTTATGTCCACGCCAGTTCTCTCTGTCCAAATCCCATTCACCCGACTTTTTGCAAAGTCACTAAGAAACCAAAATCAAAAATGTAGTCTTACTAAATACATAAATTCAAGATACTCACAGACGGTCGAACATGGGTACAAATGAGTACAAATCTTTATCATGCATTAAAAAATTTTTTTTAAATGTAATATATATATATATATATATACACACACACAAGGACCAAGGAACATGGCCAGAAACACCAAAAACAGAACATACTGTATACGGTCAGCAGAACAGGACCATTAGGTAACATCTATAGGTCAGGGGAACGTGACCGCCAAATAACATGCATTCCTCAGATGACCTTATAACATTTTGATATCCCTCATGTTGAAACCCTTGTGGTTTGTATGGATATTTGGAGTCCAGTAACAACATTTCTTGTTGTTGTGGTCTCAAGACCTATAGAGAACATGCACTCTTGATGAAAAGTAGATAACTTATAGTGACAATACAACAATGACCTAGCAGACTAACACTCCCAAATTTAGTGAACTCTAACCAAACATTACATTGTTAGAATTCAAAATATAAGATTAACATTTTAATATTATTTCATTGTCTATGGTTAACCAGTCACCAACTGTGTCAAGTATAGATTAAATCCTTGCCCAGTTGACAAGGGCTGTGGGCAGAGCATTTCAAAATTCCATTTATAAAGCACCAGGAAAGGCAAGGCAAGTTTATTTATATAGCACATTTCATACACAATGGTAATTCAAAGTGCTTTACATAGAAGAAATTAAAATAATCAAAAGAAATCAGAATAATTAAAACAGTTTAGAATAAAAGATAAAATACAGAAATAATCAAATGAAATCAGAATAATTAAAACATAAAATAAAATACAGTGCAAATGTGGCAGGCAGTACAAGAGAGGGAGGATAGAGAGAGAGTAAGAGAGAGACAAAGAAAAATCGACTACGCCACCCTGGTCGCTAAGCCAGGGAAGTGTCCTATTAAAGACACACAGGTTCGGTGTTTCCCTTACATAAATACTCCGAGACGTGGATATGGAAAAATACAAAAATATATTCTTTATTTAGACAAAAATAAAATACTGACGTGCCAGTCAGTTAGGTTCAATTATAACATCACACAATAAACAGCTCACAGGACTCGTGGTCACCCGAAGCAGGACGAGCTAGTGCCAGACGTCGCTAGTGTCAGCGATGGTAAAAGAGCACCCACACGTGCACTACACGTCACTCAAATCACGTCAACCAAGACCAATCACCTTGGATTGCAGACCACACACTGTGTCTCATCAGGACCCGCCACCTTAATTGGACAACTAGCCCTCCTGCTCCGGGCTCACAGTGCCTGAAACACAAGAAATAAAGAATTACAAAAAAATAAATCAAAGCAAATAAATCAAACAATTATCCTCACCTATGGGTACCCATATACAGGACACAACATGCGAGACATACAATAATATACGTAACTAAAAAGAAAACACTCCGCAATCCACTCAAACCTGCACTCATCAGTGTCAGTGATGGTGAATGGATCGCTACGGGCCAACAGGAACAATCTCCCCAGGCCGGTTACCACTCACAATCCCTCTTTCCCTTGGGACCAGTCGGGGATACTCTCACAGTGAGCAAAGAAAATAAACAGTAATTATAATACAAATAAAACACAAAACAAAACCCAAAACTAAGAAAACAAAACACCAATTACCAAGCAAACTGATAAATCAACAAGCAAACCCCAAAAAAACACAAAAGGTAAATTACACAGAAAAACAAAACAGAATTACACACGCAAGCAAAATAACTCAAACAAAAACATTAATAGGAACAGAACAGCAGCGACAACAAGTCCTAGAGCAGGCAAGTGTAGTCTTCAAGTGCCCTTAAAAAGGCAAATCGATCCACCTGCAAAAGCCGGACTATGAGCTAAAATATGCATAGCATTAATTTACTGTTGTACAATTGATCGCACATACCAAACATGCGGAGATCGCGCCACTCGCCCAGTCGACAAGAGATGAAAAAGCCCAATGATACGCTGGAATACACAGACCCCATAATATTAACTATTCGCTCATTAATTAAATACAGCCAAAAGGGCCAAAGAGAGACCTACCAGGAAGTCAAGCAGCAATACACCCCCGATGCTGAATGCAATTCATACCGAAACGGTGGTATCCGGAAACAGCACGTGTTGCCAGGCATGCAACCCTCAGCTTTTCTGCGAACAGCCCAGAACCTGACAAAAGTAACACTCAATCTAATGTTCACTAGGCTCAAGCATAAAAACCAGCCGCCACACTCACCTCAGCCAGAGCACCAGACAGTCGCAACAATAATGACGTGCTAGAACGCGGTCGCACATTCACGCAATCTCTGGTGACAACACCGTCACCTTAATATACCCCTTGGAAGGAATTACCATAATTATTATCAATGAATTGAATGCCGATCACCTGCGTGCATCTAGGGCGGAGTCTCACTCTACAGAGAGGACGTCAACAAACAGCGGCACTTCACTACACAAACAGTCGGACGAACAGTGGCACAGTGCTCATCCAGTAAATGCACAGCTAAACAGAAGTGTTTTGAGTCTGGATTTGAATGTGACTACTGTAGGAGCACATCTGATCTCATCTGACCTGGAAAGTGATATTATCAATTAATGATGTGTTGATATGAAACACAGGCCAATAGCATATTAAACCTATGTTTATCCTCATGGCTTGTAATATACACAATAGGAACTAAGTTTGCATAACTTACGAACAGCGTGTAGTGCCCAGGGGTCCACAATGGAATAATCTAGGCATCTTTCATGTGCGAATTCACCTAATTACAAGAGGCAAACAAATTGTACAGTCATGTACTAAAAGGATGATGGTGGTTAAATACTGCTCAACACTTTTGTTGATGTAACTGAAATCCTTACATGTCATCCTTACTTCTACTTTAATTTAGCATACAGACGACATACATAGTTGCTAGAGCAAACAGGACTCAGTGATTTGCCCAAGTGTCACCCTGTTTGCAAAACCTATGTGTCCCAATAAAGCAGCAAACTGACATTCACAGTCTGATTTCACGAAAACTGTTTCTTACCGGAAAACTGGAAAGGGGAGATTGATTAATGGGTAGGAGCCAAGTTGGAGGAACATAGAGATCAACGATGAAAACGTCTTTTCCCTGCAGAATGTCAATCATTCCAATAAGATAAATGCCATGAAATTTATTTTTTTGTCCCCTCCAAATTTACAGTAAATTTAACATCGAACCTGCAACTGTAGAATCTCTCTGAGGATCCTAAAACATCCATTTCCGACCTATAAATGAAATATATTATTTATACGAATCATTCATATAAGTGTATTTGCTGCAAGTACTCATTGTGTGTTTCCGACCGTGGATTTCATTTCTTTTTTCAGGCCGAGGGTTTGAAAGTCTGGTCTGGTGATGCATGTTACTCCATCTTTCACAATCAGCTCATTCCCGGGCTTACTCTGATCCAGGACATAGTTTATCTGAAAGTTTTGAAAGAAAACACTAAAATTATGCATGACAAAATAATGCAAAACAAAGATTGTGAGATACATATGAAAGGTGTTCGATATAAAGTTCATGTGTACCAACTGCTCCTGAAGAGAATGATGTCCCAGAGTCCAGCATGATCGAGAAGGCTTGAGGTTTACTGGTAGAATCAACTCTTGACAGTGCTCACCACACTGGTTTTCAGGTTCTGTTGCTGAAATTAGATAAATGTTGTTGAAGACATTGACTCATTTGATTGAGTATACATTTATCAGTGTACATTAATACATACTAGATGCATGTCATTGAGTACTCAATTACAATTTAGGAACATAATGAATTTATTTTTTATAAACAAACAGTTTAACCTTGTACATACGTTTTTCAGATAACAAAACATCTGTAAAGAACCCAATTTTGCATATGTGTGGTCTAAAAATACATATGCTTTAATTTATGCTTATACACATACTAAGTCTCCACTTTTTAAGTATCATGTTTGTTTTTGTCTAATGTTGCAGGAACAAAAAGATAATTATTAAAATAATAAATAAAACATTAGCCCGGTTTTTGAATTTGTTGCGGTTTTTGAATCTGTTTGTTGAGAACCTTTGAACAAAGTCAACAAATTATGATTCATAAAGAAATAGTAACAGGCTTTATATTTGTTTGAAATGTGATAAATTCCAAGATATATTTTGTGTTTTGTGTTTCAGTGTGTGATAGGTCACACTCATGAAATTATTTGGGTGCTACAATGTATTATGTAAACCAGTGAAGATCAATTATTCTGTATGTGTGAACCCTAATGGGCTATGAGTAATACATTGACATGTGAAGTAACAACCGTTTTAAGTTCTGTGATTTTGCCCGGTGATATTTTCCTAATTTGTGTAATCTTTTATTATTTATATGTCAAGTCAAGTCACCTTTATTTATATAGCGCTTTTTACAATACAGATTGTATCAAAGCAGCTTCACAGTGATAACATGAAAATAATATAACTGAGTTTGTTTCTAAAAGAAAATTGCGTCAACGTCCACCTTAAGTAAGGCAGATCAATAATATTATTGAATATTAAATGTCCCCAACTAAGCAAGCCAAAAGCCAAGGCAACAGTGGCAAGGAACCAAAACTCCATCAGGTGACAGAATGGAGAAAAAAACCTTGGGAGAAACCAGACTCAGTCGGAGGGCCAGTTCTCCTCTGGCCAACGAAGGAACAGTGCATGATTTATGATTCGGGCAGCATTACAAGGCAGATTGCATCGGAACATTTAGAATATTTATCCATTTCCATCTTTTGGAAGTCCAAGTAATCACGCCGGTGTTGAGACGAGTTGTTGAGGATCAGTGCCGTCCACCATAGAGGGTCCATATCGCCGGTGTTGAGTCGTCTCTTCACAGGCTTTGTGATTGGGGTATCTGAAGTCTCCGTGAAAGGCTGGATACAAACTGGAGCTGACGAACGCCGTTTTTCTCGGGACTCGCGTCCCGAGATAACAGCAGAAAAGCAAAAAGGGAAAATAATTAGCGTTCATAATGATTTCCATAACACGGGCGTAAATGATAAAAAACATGAAGACAGTGTTTCTTGCGTCCCAGAGTCACCCCCCTCCGTCCCCCACTCAACTCAGCCCTGCTTACTGACCTCTACATCCCTCCTGCTGCTAGGACCCAACCACAATCTCACAATCTCTCCGCAACCCAACCATACGCGCCGACCCGTTTGACTAAGGCTGTCGAGCCCCACTGTCGTCGTTAAAGCAGGTTCAGTGGCAACGGTTCCGTATGGCATACCACCTACCGCAAAACACAATATCTACCCAACCACCCGTCATTCACGCAATATACACAGGAACGTAATGACTGTAAATACTATTCAACCTATACAAATAACCTACAGACTCTTCAAGTTTTATAATATTAAATGCATTTGATCTGATTCAGCAGTGGTATAAAAGGTAAGCATTATGTAAATGCTTGGCTAAAGAGATGCGTCTTTAAGCTAGTTTTAAACTGGGACAGCGAGTCAGAGCCTCGAACAATATCAGGAAGGCTATTCCAGAGTTTAGGAGCTAAATGTGAGAACGCCCTTCCTCCTTTAGTGGACTTAGATATCCTAGGAATGACCAGAAGCCTCGAATTTAGTGATCTTAAAGAACGCGATGGATTGTAGGGCGATAGAAGGTCCATTAAATACACAGGAGCGAAACCATTTAGGGCTTTATAGGTCAGTAATAGTACTTTGTAATTGATACGGAACTTGATAGGTAACCAGTGTAGAGATGATAAAATTGGTGTTATATGATCATATTTTCTTGACCTAGTAAGAACTCTAGCAGCTGCATTTTGCACTAACTGTAGTTTGTGTATTGAGGATGCAGGACAGCCAGCTAATATAGCATTACAATAATCTAGTCTCGAGGTCATGAATGCATGAACTAAAAATATGTGCATTTTAAGCTACAAAACCATGAAATCAAACAGTATGTTACAACTAGAATGTAAAAACATGAGATTGCAAGTGACTTACCGGTACATAGAACTGCCTGGCCATAGTCATTGAATTCAGTGTCTGTCACAAATGTCTTTCTGGCTCTTTTGATGAATTCATTGTTAGTCCTTTGTTTGTGGTGGTGTACAATGCTTCTCAAAAGGAATATATTTGTTGCTGGTGCTGCATTATTCAGGAAATAATTGTTTTTCCTCATTTGTGAAAAAAAATTGTTCCACAACTTGGCTATTTATCTTCCCAGCAAGCTCAGGAACCAGAGAAATCTTCCTCAAGATGTCCCTTGTGTCTTTGGTGTTGGACTCATGAAACGTGTTGTACAACACAAAGTGGTCAGCAGATCCAGTAATAGGATGACCATTTTCATCTGGTGTTTCTTTCTTTTCACGGAGCCTTGACAGATGGGAAAATATCTTGCCCTCTCTGGCCATGGAGATGTTTTCCGTAGTTGGCTCAAGCAATCTTCCCTCAAAAGGCTGAAAGGGAACAATGTCTGGGGCCCTAGTCACATTTGTATGTGCAACCAAACCTCTCGCAAAATCATAAATACATTTATTAGGAAGATGTTTCCATGACAGAAGTAAACCTGCATAGTCTCGTGGGCTCTCAGCTCGAATCAGGAATTTTAGGCTCAACCACCTACATGAATACAGGAGAAAAAAAACTGATGAGCAATACAAACCATGTAGACTTGAAATGCATATTTCATATATTTACACTTTCCAAAACACTGACCTGATGCACCCCATATTTTCTGGAAAATCTTGTCGTAGCTGTGCCGTGTTTGCATTTCACTACGCAAGCGTGAAATGAGGTCCAGTTTTGATCCAACTGTGTCAAGACCACATTCCTTGCACAGTTTACGAACAACATCAACCTGATCAAAGTAGGATTAGGAAAATACATTTTGATGTGCCCCCAAACAAATTCAATTCAATTCAAATTCAATTCAAATTTATTTGTATAGCGCTTTTCACAATACACATTGTCTCAAAGCAGCTTTACAGAAAGTGCATTTCGGAAATGTACATAGAAAAATACAGTTAGTTAATCATGTATTAATTTATGGCATAACATATCGCCGGCTTTGAGTCGTCTCTTCACAGGCGTCGAGTCGTCTCTTCACAGGCGTTGGGGTATCTGAAGTCTCCGTGAGAGGCTGGATACAAACTGGAGCTGACGAACGCTATTTACCTCGGGACTAGCGTCCTGAGATAACAGCAGAAAGGCAGATGGGAAATAATTAGCATAGCTGATATTCATAATGTTAATGCATTCGAACTGATTCAGCAGTAGTATTAAAGGTTAAGCATTAAGTGAATGCTTGGTTAAAGAGATGCGTCTTTAATCTAGTTTTAAACTGGGACAGCGAGTCTGAACCTCGGAAAATATCAGGAAGGCTATTCCAGAGTTTAGGAGCTAAATGTGAGAACGCCCTCCCTCCTTTAGTGGACTTAGATATCCTAGGAATGACCAGAAGCCTCGAATTTAGTGATCTTAAAGAGCGCGATGGATTCTATGGCGATAGAAGGTCCATTAAATACACAGGAGCTAAACCATTTAGGGCTTTATAGGTCAGTAGGAATACTTTGTAATTGATACGTAACTTAATAGGTAACCAGAGATGATAAAATAGGTGTTTGAGGATCATATTTTCTTGATCTAGTAAGAACTCTAGCAGCTGCATTTTGCACTAACTGTAGCTTGTTTATTGAGGATGCAGGACAACCAGCTAATAAAGCATTACGGTAATCTAGTCTCGAGGTCATGAATGCATGAACTAACTTTTCTGCATCAGAAACAGATAGCATGTTACATAGCTTAGCAATGTTTCTAAGGTGGAAAAAGGCTGTTCTTGCAATATATGAAATATGATTTTCGAAAGTCAAGTTGCGGTCTAGTATAACACCCAGGTCTTTTACTGTAGTGGATAAAGTTGTAACAGTTCGAAATAGACCCAAACGCGAAAGCAGGTTCAAGATTTATTGAAAAAAAACGAAGATAAATGCAACAAAGGCTGTCTGCCGATCACAGGTAGTCTTGATGAACGCAGAACAGGTAAACGATCTCCAGACAGAAACCTGGCAGGATGATGGATGCAGGAAGGCAGTCAGGGAGAACTCACAGGAATAGGCAAGCGCAGAGTCCACCAGGCAGTTACCGCAGCACAGAGAATCAGACTTGAGACAGGATAGCCGGGGCAGAAACTCATCTGACATATGCGTACACACAGGACAGGAAACAGTAGCAATACTCAAGCGTCAGTAACAGACATGAACAAACAATAAACCGACAAGAGGGAAAGAGAACATGAGGTCTAAATAGCCAGAAAATCAGGGCAAGGGGAAACAGGTGTGAGAAGAGCAGGAGAAAACGCTGATTGAGAATGGGTTCAGCTGTGCGAGAGCACACGTAAGAGAGAGAGAGAGAAACAAGCAGAGGAATAAAACTAGACTCCTGACAGTACCCCCTCCCTAACGGGCGCCCCCTGGCACCCCCGAGGAGGACTGACGGGAGCGGAGGAAATCGTCGATAAGCGAGCGGTCCAGCACATCTCTTCCCGGTACCCAGTTTCTCTCCTCCGGGCCATATCCCTCCCAATCGACAAGATATTGAAAGCCCCGTCCCCGGGGTCGGACGTCCAGCAGCCTCTTAACCTTAAAGACAGGAGGGTTAGCAGCAAGAGCAAGAGGGGGGGGGGAATAGCAGAACGGAGGCGGAGCGCAGGTTTAATACACGAGACATGAAAAACAGGATGGACACGTTTGAGGGAGTGTGGTAACCTGAGCCGTACAGCCGCCGGACTGATGACCTTAGTGATGGCATAAGGTCAAATGAAACGGGGGGCCAGTTTCCGAGCGGGTGCCTGAAGGGGTAAATTCCGTGTGGAAAGCCAAACTCTTTGCCCACAAACATACCTGGGAGCTTTGGAACGGCGACGATTGGCGATACGACAAGTGCGTTCCCTGGTCCGGCACAGAGCTGACCTCACCCTCCGCCAGGTGCGACGACAGCGCTGAATAAAGGCCTGGACCGAGGGGACGGTGACCTCTGGTTCCTGAGAGGGAAACAGAGGTGGCTGGTAGCCCAGACAACAAGAAAACGGGGAAAGGCCAGTGGACGACGAAGGCAGAGAATTATGAGCGTACTCCGCCCATGTCAATTGTTCACACCAGGAGGTGGGGTTATGAGCCGCCAAACAGCGGAGCATCCGACCGAGGTCCTGATTAGCGCGTTCAGCTTGCCCATTACTTTGTGGATGAAACCCTGAAGACAGACTGGCGGTAGCACCAATCTGTTTGCAGAATTCCCTCCAAAAGTTAGAGACAAACTGGGGTCCCCTGTCCGAAACAACATCAGAAGGAAGCCCGTGAATTCTAAAGACATGGTCCACAACCGCCTGCGCAGTCTCTTTAGCCGACGGAAGCTTGGGGAGTGGAACAAAGTGAACCGCTTTCGAAAACCGATCGACGACAGTGAGAATCACCGTATTGCCGCTGGAGGGGGGAAGCCCCGTAACGAAGTCCAGGGCAATATGGGACCAAGGCCGGGAGGGAATAGAGAGAGGGCGAAGCAGACCATCGGGGAGCGAATTACTGGACTTCTGCTGGGCACAGACAGAACATGACGCAACAAATCGGCGTACCTCCCGTTCCATGGCAGGCCACCAGAATCGCTGGCGGACAGCTGCCAAAGTACGACCCACCCCCGGATGAGCGACCAGTTTAGATGAAGGACCCCAACGAAGGACGGCCGGACGAGCGTACTTGGTGACAAATAGCTTCCCCTCAGGACACCCACGGGGAACGACAGTGTGAGAAAGAGCCTTTCGCACCAGCTGTTCCACCCCCCAGGTGACGGACCCAACCACACATCCCTCAGGTAGGATGCGTTAAGCGTCAGGCTTAATGTTCTTTGACCCGGGATGGTAAGAGATAGTGAAATTGAAACGCCAGAAAAAAAGAGCCCAGCGAGCCTGTCTAGAGTGAAGCCTCTTGGCGGAGCGGATATACTCAAGATTACGGTGATCAGTCCAGACTATAAACGGACAGGAGGATCCCTCCAACCAATGGCGCCACTACTCCAGGGCCAGTCGAATAGCTAGAAGCTCCCGGTTACCCACATCATAATTCCATTCGGCAGACAACAGTCGATGCGAGTAAAATGCGCATGGGTGAACCTTCTGATCAAGAGCAGAGCGCTGCGAGAGAACCGCTCCCACCCCGACGTCAGACGCGTCCACCTCAACGATAAACTGATTCTTAGGATCAGGCGAAATCAGAATGGGAGCGGATGTGAACAAACATTTAAGACGCTCAAAAGCACATTGGGCAGCCTCGGACCAGACAAAACGACACTTTGCGGATGTGAGCGCAGTCAAAGGGGCGGCAACCTGACTGAAATTTCTAATAAAACGGCGATAAAAGTTTGCAAACCCCAAAAACCGCTGAAGCACCGAGCGAGACTCAGGAACAGGCCAGTCAGTGACCGCCTGAACCTTGGAGGGGTCCATGCTTATGCCCTCCGCAGACACGACCGAACCAAGGAAAGTAACTGACTGGAGGTGAAACGTGCATTTCTCGGCCTTAACATAGAGGCGATTCTCTAATAACCGCTGTAATACGCGACGCACATGTTGGGTGTGTACCTGGAGAGATGGGGAGAAAATGAGAATATCATCCAGGTACACGAAGACGAAAATGTTGAGCATGTCTCTTAATACATCGTTTACGAGCGCTTGAAAAACGGCTGGGGCGTTTACCAGCCCGAACGGTAAAACACGATATTCAAAGTGCCCCAACGGAGTATTAAACGCCGTCTTCCACTCATCCCCCTCCTTGGTGCGCACTAGGTGGTACGCGTTGCGAAGATCTAACTTCGTGAAAATCTTTGCCCCCTGCAGGATCTCAAAGGCTGATGACATCAATGGTAAAGGATACCGGTTCTTAATGGTGATGTCATTCAGCTCACGATAATCGATGCAGGGGCGCAAAGAGCCGTCTTTCTTTTTCACGAAGAAAAATCCCGCACCGGCAGGGGAAGAGGAAGGGACGATGGTACCGGCCATAAGTGAAGTATCAAGGTACTTCTCGAGCGCCTCACGTTCAGGAGCGGATAAAGAATACAAACGCCCGCGGGGAGGAGTGGTGCCAGGGAGGAGGTCGATACTACAATCATAAGGGCGATGGGGAGGGAGGGAAGCGGCCCGGGGATCGACTGAACACCGCTCGCAGATCGAGATACTCCTCCGGAACCCCAGATACATCAATAGACTCCTCCTGAAAAACAGACAAAGAAGAAACAGAGGGAACAGCAGAGACAAGACAATTGGTGTGACAAGACAAGCTCCAAGAAACAATAGAACTATCAGACCAGTTAACATGTGGATTGTGCTTAGTTAACCATGGATGTCCTAGGACAATGGGGGCCATAGGGGACTGAAAAACAAAAAAATAAATCTTTTCTTGGTGGTTGCCAGATGTGGTGAGACTCACCAGGGCAGTAGCCAGGTGAATATTGGAAAGAACGCGACCATCCAGGGCGAGGGCTGTGGGTGTCTCCTTTAATTCATGAAGGGGCAAACCATGTTCAATAGCCCACCTCTCATCAACAAAATTTCCCTCCGCCCCGGAGTCAATAAGAGCAGAGCAGACAACAGAACTGGTACCCCAGCGAAGGATGGCTGAAATCATGGAGCGGGAACTGAAGGATGGGGATAGTGGGGTAGCGCTCGCCAATATTCCCCTAACTACTGGCGAGCTCTCTCTTTTACCGAACATGTGGCAGCAAAGTGACCAGTGCCACCACAGTAAAGGCACAACCTCTCTCGAATACGGCGCTGGCGTTCAGCAGAGGAGAGGTGTATTCTCCCTAGCTGCATATGCTCAGATTCAGGGTGAGGTTCAGGTGACACAGTCTGAGTGAGTGGGGCTCCCCGGAATCCCGTGACGTCAGAACGAGCACGTCGGTGTAGGTCGAAACGGTTGTCTAAACGGATGGCTAATTCAACCAGCTCATCCAGACTGGAGGGAAATTCTCGAGCAAAAATATCGTCCTTAAGCTCATCATTCAAGCCCTCCAGAAAGCGTGCCGTGAGCGCAGCTTCATTCCATTCGCAGGTAGCAGATAAAGTCTTAAATTCAATGGCATAATCAGCTGCGGAGCGTCTTCCTTGACGAAGCGCAGCTAACTGACGAGAGGCCTCGCGCCCGAAGACAACTCCTCTTTGAATGATATAAACTGGTCGCAGCAATCAGCTCCAGCCTCCCAGACAGCCGTTCCCCATTCACGGGCTCGACTAGTGAGAAGGGAAACCACATATGCAACCTTGGCGCGGTCGGAGGCATACGTGACAGGTTGAAGAGAGAATATCACTTCACACTGGGTGAGGAATGCACGGCACTCAGTAGGCTCACCAGAGTAGCAGGGAGGATTGTTAATATGAGGCTCGGAGGTGTGTCACGACCCAGAAGAGAACTGGTCTTGACGCAGGTGATGAAGCTGACCAGTAAGATCCGACACCTGGGCAACGAGTGAATCCACGGCGTGCTTGGCGGCGGCTAATTCATCGGAATGTCTACCCAGCAATGCTCCCTGCAGTTCAACGGCTGAGCGGTAGTATCGTAGTATCGTTCGCTGGGTCCGTCATGGTCGGTTTATTCTGTAACAGTTCGAAATAGACCCAAACGCGAAAGCAGGTTAAAGATTTATTGAAAAGAAAGAAGATAAATGCAACATAGGCTGTCTGCCGATCACAGGTAGTCTTGATGAACGCAGAACAGGTAAACGATCTCCAGACAGAAACCAGGCAGGATGATGGATGCAGGAAGGCAGTCAGGGAGAACTCACAGGAATAGGCAAGCGCAGAGTCCACCAGGCAGTTACCGCAGCACAGAGAATCAGACTTGACACAGGATAGCCGGGGCAGAAACTCATCTGTAGCAATACTCAAGCGTCAGTAACAGACATGAACAAACAATAAACCGACAAGAGGGAAAGAGAACATGAGGTCTAAATAGCCAGAAAATCAGGGCAAGGGGAAACAGGTGTGAGAAGAGCAGGAGAAAACGCTGATTGAGAATGGGTTCAGCTGTGCGAGAGCACACGTAAGAGAGAGAGAGAGAAACAAGCAGAGGAATAAAACTAGACTCCTGACAAAAGTAACAGGACATCCTTCTAAATTAAAGTTGTATTGTAAGGGATTTTGTGGGTAGTTTTTTGGACCAATAAGTAGTACCTCCGTTTTATCTGAATTTAATAGCAGGAAATTACACGTCATCCAGCATTTTATATCATTTAGACACTCTGTCAATTTAGATAAGTAAGTTTTTACATCTGGTCGTGATGAGATATATAATTGAGTGTCATCAGCATAACAGTGGAAATTAATTCCATGTTTTCTTATAATATTACCAAGTGGCAGCATGTATATTGAGAATAGCAGAGGGCCTAACACCGATCCTTGCGGCACTCCATAGTCTACTGACGTTATCTTTGATTTTTCCCCATTTAAACAGACAAAATGGTAACGGTCTGATAAGTACGATCTAAACCAGCTTATGCATGTGAAACTAAACAAAAACATATAATAAAAATACATTATACAAAACAAATATACCTTTTGGTTCATGAGCTCCTCCATCAGTCTATCTTCTGTAACATGGTAGACTTGGGACTCTTCAGACACCTTAGCAGTCTTAATCTTTTCAAATTCTGTGTTGAGCATCTCATTGGAGGACCTTGTTTTGTGCCCAATCCAAGGAGCCCAGAAATGGTAGGAGGGGAGTACCTTGAATGGATTCTGATTATTACCTTTGGACACACAAGGTTAGTATAAATAAATATTTCAGTTTTGTTTTTTAAAAAGCTTGTCATTTGAATTGAAAAAAATTAAAATTAGAACTAAATACAAAGAAATATGGGATTGAATCCACAATTACTTGACACAAATCCCCGTCCAATCATCTCCAGGGACACTGCTTTCCAAAACGCCTCAATGTTTACCCTTCCTTTGAAATCCTTCGGTGTCTCTTCAATGTCACTCACTATAACAAACACAATGAAATATTTAAAAAAAGTGCACTGAATGGTTTAGATATTTGTCAAATATGTCATATTTGCAAAAGTTACCAGCCATGGAAAAAACTCCTCTTTCCTGGTAAGCACTGTTCCATCGTCATCTCCAGTGAGTGATGTCTCAGCCTCTTTCCTCGTAAGCGCTGTTCCATCGTCATCTCCAGTGAGTGATGTCTCAGCCTCTTTCCTGGTAAGCGCTGTCAGGGTATATCCTGGTAGTAATGTTTGGAGCTCTTTGCCAGGTGCTATACAATGGCTTTTACTTAAATGATTGAATAACCTATTCTTATGGGAAAAAAAAGATTTACAAACACAATGAAAGTGAGCCTGTGCCTTGCAACCAAGGCTGCACTTGTACATGCAATAGCCTGTGGAAACAGACACAAAAAAACATTAACTACCACTGCATGAAAAGTGGGATTTTCGTCCCCGTAAACGGCCGGAAATCTCCATTATTTTCGTCAGTTAACGACAATTTACAGCATGTGAACGTCGCGTTCGTCTGAACCACATATTGACGGAAACGAACCATGACGTATGTGGAGAGCTCGAGGGAGGTGCAAATGGCTACAATTAGCATATGAATAGCAGCACGCGCGCCTTTCCAGAGAATGGCTTGAATTTCCTCTCAGTATTGGTTGAACCACTACATTTAAACAAGAAAAATCACTCGTGATTGGTTGGCAGCTCTGTTACTATTGGTCACCCTGCCTCATTATAAATTTAAACCCCAAAATTATAATAATAATTATATATATAAATTATTTATATACATATATATATATAAATTATTTATATTTAATTATAATTAGTTATATATAAATAAATATATTCATATCATATGCTATCATGTTGTATATATATATTGTTATACTATGGACAACATTATTATTATTACCATCAAGGACGAATGAATTTGAGGAAAATAAATTGCCAGGGACATGCTGTTTATTCAAAGAAAAAGCTTTATTTTTACAAACACACAAACTATACAAACATATGAGATCTGCCCACACAACAAATTGGAAGCTCACAAGAAGCCCAAAATCCTACAGCACCATGAAGTGTCTGTTTCAGCTTCGGAGCTGTAGGTAATTCTTTCCGAATTTGGTCCATTTTGCAGACGTCTGTGGTGCGTTGCCCTGTATTTTAGCATCGCCTCTGATCTAAACTGCAGTGTGGCACAGAGTTCTGTGAGCTCCTGGCAGCGAAAAGATGGAGGTCGCACATTCCATCCAGACACCCCGCCAACGATGCCGTCTTCCACATCCGACATTAGGTCTATGGAAGCGCGTTTTGAGGAACCCATCCTTGACCCTCTAGCAGAACTACGGCCCATCGTAAAGCAGTTTATAGTTGTTAATGTTGTGTCAAAAGGTTCTGCATTCAAACATGTTATTGCGCAAGTTTCCTGGCTTCATCCCCACCCAGATATTTTTATGGAAAGCCAATAGAAGTTTGGAGCTTGCAGGGAACAGACACGTCATACCCAGCATCATTTCTGCCTGTTGAGCGTGTTGTGGAAATTTTAATAGTCATTGATCCCAAACAGGTATCATAAGAGAAAGAACCTATTCAATGTATACAAGTATATGTGTGTACGTGCTTGTGCGTGACTTTTCAGGAACATATGGGACAGGACCTCTGACCTTAGGGACGGTCAGTTTTGGCCAGTTTATTTCAGTACCAGTTTGTGTCTTTAAGTAGAAACTGAACAGCAGTAAGGACCTTATCTGGGTGGGTGAAAGGTACAGCGGGTGAGGAGGAACCTTGAAAACAGTATAAAGGCTGTCTCATATCTTCCTGTTGTGTGTCACTCTTCTGCACAGGGTAACAACTGTGTATTAGACTGCTCCTATTCTTGCAAGAATAAATACTTTTCTTTTTATTAATTTGACTCTGAGTGTCTCTTACGCAGTGATTGGCTGAGGGCTGTTTCTGTGGTACGTAATCTGAGATTAATTGAGATCTATATATAGATCAAGAGGTTTCAAACAGATACGAGAGGAAATTATCTGAGATTAATTGAGGTCTGTAACAGATCAAGAGATTTCAAACAGATAGGTAACCTGAAAATGAGATGTTCCACGACGGAGCAAATTGTTTTTAGGTACTGAGGCTAATTAGGGGGAACCAGAACAGTTTTTGGTAAACCTTAATTAGGAGGGCACTAATAGTGCAACCCGACCGATTTGGGTTAAAAGAAAAAATCGGGTCTGTTGGGGACGCCTAACAGATCAAGAAAACGCGCGTTGAAGAGAAATCCACAGAGAACAGAGAAGCAGCCAATATGGGGAAGTCTCAAGGTAAGCATGCAAAATTTGATACACCGGTTTTTCTATCAAATGAGAAAATTATGGGGGAAAATTTATGTTTTAGATATTGAAAAAACTGAGAAAATACCATGATTTCCCCAGGGAGGGAACACTGAGCACAACTAGACTGAAAGTAGTGCGAGAATCAGTTGAACAGGGCAGTGAGAAACAAAAAGGTTGTTATGGCTGTGTTCAACATGTGTAAGCAATGTGGACAAACAATGGATTGTTGTCTTAAAGGGGCAGATAAAAAGAACTGTCGAGAGAAATAAAGTTTTTACTTCTTCATCCAGTAAATGGATGCATGACATTAGATGTCTGAGAACTTAAATTTACATGATAAGGATTGAAGTAGCAAGCAGCAATAAGGCTGTCTGTGTGAAATAGAGGGAACTGTAAGTGAGAGACTTGATGGAAGAGGGAAGTGAAAAACAAAAAGGTTGGTGTGTGAGATATGTGTGTGGGGATTGTTCGCAAACAATCATGTACTGGTTAGATAATGAAGGAACTGGCATGTAGAGAAAAGAAAGAATTAGCATGTAGAACAGAGGATGCAGAAGGAACTGGCATGTAGGGAAAGATTGAGAAGGAATATAGTAGAAAACTATATGTGATGAAAATAAAATGTCTGACAGAATTTATGGAAGTCAAATTAACTGTTTAAATGGTATGAAAAATGAGTTTCAGAATAAAAATAAGGCATTGAGTATGATTAACGGGGATTAATGTGATATAAAGATAAGGAATGTTTCATTAAGCAAAATGGGGAAAATTCTATATTTTAATGGTAAAATAATGATTTTTTTTAAATAATGAGTTTTAGTTTGACAACCATTGTGTTTTGAACCTAGGGTCCAGCTATGCTGGGGGTACAGCAACAGGGTTTGCTTATTCACCTCGGTTTCCGGATGTTAGATAAAAGTACTTGTTCTGTAATTAGGGTTGTTGATGATAATACCAAATTAGTAAAATGTAAAGACAACTTTGACCAAAAATTCTGAAAATCAATAATGTATAATGTTGGATATTTTGTTGATATTAAGTCATTGAAGCAAAAGATATTGTCTGTTTTATAAATGAAATTATGGGTCAGGATAATTTCCTTGGACAAGTATGACTAAAGTTAAACGAAAACTTTGTGAAAACAACTTAGAATATTTTGAGCATTTCGATGCAGCTTATTAAAATTAATGTGCGGCCAATGTTTGTGATGAAGATTATGATTTGGCTATTGTGATTAAATCGGCCACTGGTGGACTGTAAAAGAATACAGAGAACTGCTTAATCAGTGGCTCTGTTTACATTCCTGAATGAGACACACACTGCTTCAAGGGTGTGCAGTAAGTTGGAGCCGTTTGCAAGCTCACAGTGATCAAACTATAGTAAAGGACAGGTGTCTGATGCTGTAGTTGAGGCTGACACATGAACCCACTAGATGACAGGGAGTGTTTTAATGGTGGTCATCAGGACCATCTAACATGTAACTGTAAATGCCCACCGAGAAGGTGTAAAAAAACAAAGTGTAATATAGTGACACATTTCTGGTAATAATGTAGGTTTGAAAGTAGATCAGTGTTTATATAACGATATTAAAGTTTTCGTCTGAGAAAGAGTAAGAGATAAAAAAACAAGGTCAAAAGATTGAAGTCTTAAAGTGAATCCTTTTGTGACTCCAACAAATGTGAGTTGCAAAATATGTAAAGGTAATATAGAGAGACAGATCTCAAAGATGATTTATAATAACTGCAAAAGATGCAGAGTAGCCTTGTCAAAATTAGTGTGAATCCTAATTGGAGATTGATAAACTCCAAGAGAAAACTTAAGTCAAATATTAAACTATGGTTGAGAACTTGACAATTAAAATTGAGATTGAGAAATGTGAAACGTTATTGAGAACTAGAATAATTATTTTTATGTAAGAACAAATAAGCAGAAGTAGTAGGCTACCGAATTAACAGTTGCTAAATGTAAAATGTGTTGAAAGGAATCTGATTAAACAAACAGCTTGAAAAGTTGACCATGAAAGAGCTAGAAGCTGATGCTTTGCTTTTAAAAGATATGCTTGTGATTTGGCTGAAACAGTTCGCTTATCTGAATCTGATGTGTGCTGTGGCTGAAAGTGCCAGGGCGACAGAGACTCAATCTGAGTGGAAATTTGTAAAGTCTAGATTCCCTGATGTATTGGCAAAAGACAACTATAAAATTATGTTTATTTGAAAACACATGTAATTTCTGGCAAAGATGCCTTAAGCTGGGCTAGAGTTAAAAGATGGTAGATAAAGTCTAATGTTAAAAGTTTTATGACAATGCAGTGTACCAGTCCTGAATGCCTCAGAGTCTCTCTCTGATTCAATGTCAGCTAAAAGCTGTTATCTGAGCCTGTGTCATAAGTAAAGCACAGTGTTTAAGTTGAAAATCATAGACATGGAGATGTTAAAAGAAATCATTACCGTTCAGAGGGCAATTTGTATTTAAATGTTAAAAATGTTAAAAGTAAAACTGAATGACTTTAAAGAAGTCTTTAAAATAATGCAGACCTTAAACGATAGAGGTGACATTTTGATTAGCGTATTTTAGGACCAGTAACAACTTTGTCTCATTTAGTCTCCACCATTCAGGACCGATGGCTCCGGCTACAGATGAAGTACACTGAATGTACGGTTGTGATCTAAATTCACTGAGTATAGTCTAAGTAGCTAGGTTGCTGCTTTTAAGATAGTTAATGGATTTAAGTGATTAAATACTGTAGTTATTAACCTGTCTCCCTGTGAACACTATTAGGCAATCGGAATGGCTCTGGTGACTCTTGAACGTGCCTTACCTAAGCTCCAGAAAACAGCTGAGTTCTGTTGAAGAGAACTGATTGTGTGATTGGAAAGAGCGGTCACCAGTGGGCACGAGTGACCATCTCGATGATGGGTAAGACCTTCTTTGGCCAGACAGGGGGCAACCTAAGCCAGAGTGGATCACGTAAAGTCATTGGGCATCTCCTGAATGGAGGTGTGTTATGTGAGACAGGTATGAGGGTTGAGCAGGAGCTGTGAGGCCAGCAGCGTCCTTATACCGTTAAGGGGAGATGACGCGGTGACGAGTCACGGCATGTCTCCCCAATAAAGCAAAGCTCCTCTATATATACCACTCGCCAGAAGAAACCGCATTAGTTGTATGGCTTGTTTTTTTATTGTGACAAGCGTCTGCAAATATGCCAGGGGAAAACACCCTGATGGAGATTATAGATAAAGGACTAACAGGAGTGGGCTTTCAAGAGCCAGCTGAGGCCATGAAGTGATTCCCATTAGTTGTTGTGGAGACAGTAGCAAAACTTTTTATGTACTGGTTTGCCTTATGGGCAAGGAAAATCATAGTGTTGATTTTGAACTAATAGGTCTATGACATAGTTTTAACTCTTGAAGGTCGTTAGACATGGTGGTGGCTAAAGATGAAGACAGCTTTGGATTTAAGGAAAGTCTGGATGACAAAGGTGAATGGTCAAAGGTTATTGTAATGAATACAAATTTTGTCTAAGTTACAGCCTTAGGAGGCTGGTGGAAAAATTACTTGTTATAGTGAGAGAGACTGCCTGAGTTGGAGGAAGGGATGGTAACTGTGTCTGTCTTTCTGTTATCTGCCTGCTAGAGCAAGCTGAAGCAAAATAATGATAATGAAACAAAACAACCCAGCTGACTTGTCTAAAAATCAAATGAATAATGAACAGACGTGCTTTGAAAGTGGTTAAGATACCATGTAAAATTAGGTAGAAGCTACAGTAAAATGTGAAGTTTAAAATCTTATTTAAAATTTAAATCTTTTAGCAATAATATAAAGAAAAGTGAACATTGAGAATGAGCAGTTAACATATGTGTGTCTAGTATGAGTGTGTGTGTGTGATGGTGACAGCACTTTATGTCTTGTATGTATTAGTTTGGGGCACTAATATTCCGCCTGAATGGTGTGTATATTGCGTCATTAACCTCTGGAATGAGTTTATCATTACAGATGGGTTAAGGCAAATGACAAATTTTAAAGAAGCTGATAATTCTGATGAAGAGAGAATACAGAACATGGGACAAGCTTTAAGTTGATTGGCCATCAAGCTCTGTCTGGTAGTAATACTTTTGTCATACATAATGTAGATTTGAAGATCAGTAAATTGGAATTGTGTAGTTGTAGATCACCATCTGGCATGGGCTGAGATAAATGAAAATGTTGTAGATTTGAGGGAAACAACAAAGTGACATATTGGCTAAGTCAACATGAAATTATCAAGAGAGCCCCTCACATTTATGATTATTGTGAACAAAGGGGGAGAAATGATTGACTGACATTGACCAAGTCTGCACAGCACGACCTGACCTGATAGGGAAAATTGATGACTTTGGAAATGTTTGTAGATGACTGACTTGAGAGACCAAACAACAGGCCTGAAAAGCAGGATATACTGTAAGACTGAGGGCCGTTGCCCTCCAAATACTCTGATAAGAAGATGTGTTTGTGGCTTTAAGTAATATTTTTGTTTCAGAGGCAGAGAAAGATGTCTGGAGGAATTTGTGCTTTGGGACAACGTTTGGGTTAGTGTTGATGGCAAACTTTATCCAAACACCATTATGTTAGATTGATGCACGAGATGATTCATGCATCAAAAGGGGGGATGGTAACAATTTGGATAACAATTGACAAAATTTGGTTTATTAAGGGACGGTATATGTTGGGAGGACAAGGGGCTTAATAGGGTAAAAGCCTGGCAAGAAGCCATTCTTCTCCCTAACAAAATTGCTGTCTGTAAGTGTGCCGCACACGCTGATAACAAAATTGCAGGACTGTTTCAACAGGAGACGCCAGGGCAGATGCAGCAGCGAAGGCCGGGGCAGCACAGCAGACAAAAGAAACTACGTACTTTACTATCTGACAATAACCTCGAAATCTGTTTCTCTTTACAGAGAGCATGCAGGATTGGGAGACAGGGCAAAATGTGCCCACTAAAATAATGGTTATGGATGAATTTGGCTAACTGTCCTGGCCTGGGTTATTAGTGTGGCAGAAAGGTGCTACACCTGCGCAGCGCATAACTTAAGATTTTCCTTTTACAGAATGTCAGGAAGGATTGGATCAAACAGAACTAATTCTGTTCCAAATGTATAAATATTGTGTGGACATGAGGACAGGGGTTGAGTGTTTTTCAGGGTAAAAGGACCCCGAGTGCTATTAAGTGAGCAAGAAATTATCCGGAGATAATGTTTCAGGTTGTTGATTCCACAGGTCACACCAAAGGGGAGCGGTCAAGCGGTCACTAACAAAATACTTAAGGTCTCCATTCACAGGTGACAGTTCACTCCAGTGGGGGTGCGGTCGTGATTTAAGGGAAAACCTTATAAGGATCAGAAAATGGTTGGAGAGTGTGACACCTGGGTCCAAGCCTCTCACCTACACCAACAGGCCACAACCATCCCATAGTCCATGGGGCGAACGAGATGATCAACACGCCTGGAGGAGGATGTGAACCAACTAATGGTTTAAGAATGTGGTTTTGTGATTATTTTGAGGATTTGATTCGATTAAATCAAAATAGGGCTTAGATCAAATGATTTGATTGGTTAAGGATTCATTAGAAAATATTTCAGGTAAATTATAGGGATTATTATTGAAGAAACTTGATTAGGCTTTCCATTAAGGGTAAGAAAGGCCGATCATGGGAGAATATGTATGGTAATAAGCTAAAAGATGGTCCGTATTTGAAATATTAGAGTTAATTTTGAACAACTACATTGGTTAAAAGAATGGATAAAAAAATATAAAACCTTTTCTGGATAGATTTTATTAAATATGGTGTTAAATAGAGCTTACTAAGTAAAACCATTGGCTGAATCGAGTTAAAAGTTAAGAAAATATGGTTAGGAAAATGGAGGTGATATATGGAAATGGGCGTGGACTGATGGTAAATGGATAAGATTGGTTAATCTTTGGGGGGGTTGGGGGTACTGTACTACCAATTTCAGCGATAGGATTATCAATATTGTTATGTTTACCATGCATTATAATGTGTTTCCAGCTCAGTACAGAGACTGGTTAAAGCTGGGAGTCTGTTCAATTGGATGAACAAAATATGATGATACAAGTAGTGGGAGCTACTGTGACATGTGTTAAAGTGTATGTTTCCTTTTCTTTTTCTTTCTTTCTATGAATGTTTTTGATATGAACAGAAGGTTAAAAGCTGTGGTTATCCGCTATGTGATGACGTACAAGGAGAGGGGTCGAAATGAGGGATTTTATTCTACTTTTATTTCTTCGTATTTCTTAGCCTGTTGAAATGCCATGTGGGTTTCAAGATGTGTAATGATAAACAGGTATAAGAGTATAAGTGTGATGAAATGACTTAAAATTTGTTCTATTATTTTTATTATTATGATTGGGTAATCTGAATGATAAAAAGGGGGGAATTGTTGTGGAAATTTTAATAGTCATTGATCCCAAACAGGTATCATAAGAGAAAGAACCTATTCAATGTATAAAAGTATATGTGTGTACGTGCTTGTGCGTGACTTTTCAGAAACATTATGGGACAGGACCTCTGACCTTAGGGACGGTCAGTTTTGGCCAGTTTATTTCAGTACCAGTTTGTGTCTTTAAGTAGAAACTGAACAGCAGTAAGGACCTTATCTGAGTGGGTGAAAGGTACAGCGGGTGAGGAGGAACCTTGAAAACAGTATAAAGGCTGTCTCATATCTTCCTGTTGTGTGTCACTCTTCTGCACAGGGTAACAACTGTGTATTAGACTGCTCCTATTCTTGCAAGAATAAATACTTTTCTTTTTATTAATTTGACTCTGAGTGTCTCTTACGCAGTGATGATGTTTAACAGAATTTTTGCCACAACAAGCGCATTGCTGGGAGATGTGTGGTTAACACATCCACTGTGCATTTAAGCAAGACCAAAGAAAAGGTCACTGTAGTCATGCCACTATGCACAGTGGTTGAGCTCTAGGAGACTGTGATGTTGTTTGCGTGGAATGCACATTTTACCTTTGTGGCAAAGCCTGAATAAAATTAATTGTTGAAATAAATTGTTTTGTGTATCTTTTTTACACAATATTGGCCATTGCTAATGACATGCAGTAATTAATCTAGCATACTTTCATTAAATATATACATTTAAAATGTAGGCAAGGCAAGTTAATTTATATAGCACATTTCATACACAATGGTAATTCAAAGTGCTTTACATAGAAGAAATTAAAATAATCAAAAGAAATCAGAATAATTAAAACAATTTAGAATAATAAAATAAAATACAGTAAATAATTAAAACAGTTTAGAATACAATACAGTAACAGTCGGACGAACAGTGGCACAGTGCTCATCCAGTAAATGCACAGCTAAACAGAAGTGTTTTGAGTCTGGATTTGAATGTGACTACTGTAGGAGCACATCTGATCTCTTCTGGAAGCTGTTCCAGCATAGTAGCTAAAGCAGACTCGCCAAGCTTAGAGTGAAGCCTCTGTGTTTCAAGCTGATGTGATCCTAATGATCTGAGTGATCTGTTGGGTTTATATTCAGTGAGCATATCTGCAATTATTGAGGTCCTGGGCCATTTAGTGATTTATACACCAGTAATAATACTTTAAAATCAATCCTAAATGTAAGAGTCTATAATTACGCTATACTGAGCCTGATCTATTTCTACCAGAGATTTTCTTAGGCCACGTCCACACGAAGCCGGTGCGTTCCCTATCCGATTATTTTTTTTCCTCGTTCTAAAAAAAAACTCCGTAAACACGGCGTCGTCTCAAGAAATATCTGCGTCCACACGAAACCACTGAAACCGACTGAAAACGGTGCAGTATATATGCCAGACCAGTATGGGGCGCTGTAATTGTGCCACAGAGATACACTATACACGGAGAAGAAGACTTTGAGCATGCGCCGACACGTGATGTGATGACATCATCGTTTCACCAAATATACGGATTGGCTGTACACACGAAACCGCAAGGGTGTCGTTTTCAGATTTATCCACTTTGGGACCCGATTTCAAAAAATAGCGGTTTCACTCTCCCAAATGCCGTATCCGTGTGGACGAAACGCCAATACGATAAAAAATGTATATGTATACAGCGAAACGCGTCTTCGTGTGGACGGGCCCTTAGAATTAAGTTATACCTTTTAGAAAAATGTCACCTGGGGTAAAACTCCCCCTGCTACCCTCATTTGCATTTGTATAGCTCACAGCATTTTCATTTACATGTTAAAGCCTCCCCTAGAATTAGGAGGAGGGGGGTCATGGGGGGACAACTGCCAAGCAAGGCCCACGTCAATTTCCGACAATTCACGGCAGTTTTGGGTGTTGCCTGCAAATTGCCATGTGCAGTCGTAAACCTGAACTTCCACGGCAATCTACAGTGACACTTACTGACGAAAATCCCACTTTTCATGCAGTGTACAGATTCAAACATTATACAAATGGTGTGTCATATTGAGAAAATGTACCCACCTTTGTATTTTACAGATCTCGCAAGGTGAGCCTTTAAATGAATGATTACACGGTATCGGTCTGTGGGTTTAACATTTTTTGAATTGCACAGCGGGCAGTGATACCGGCTGCAGCACTCTGTGCATTTCTGTATTGGTGGTAGCTCCGTCCCTTTACACACACTAATGTGATTTGCCTAAAAGAAGAGGGAAGTATTAATAGATTGTTTACGTAATAAGTATAGTGACACATATGAAATACCAGTAGTACCTTATAATTCATAAGAGTTTACAAAAATCCAATAACTTTCCAAAAAAAAAAAAGGAATTGAACAATGTAGGTGAAAAGTTGTGTGTGGTAGATGGACTGTAAAAAATAGTGAGGTAAGAAAAACCAAAAAAAACTTATATAAATGTTAACATTCTCCTATACAAAATATGTAAAATGGTAAATGGACTGCATTTAGGCTATATAGCGCTTTCAACAGACCCATGGCCACCAAAGCGCTTTAAACATCATCATAAACATATTAAACATCAGGCATTTACACGGGCATAGGGAAAAGTACTACTTCAACAAAAAACAAAAAAAACATAGCTAGCTAACAAACTCTCGTGTGCATAGACAACCTAGCATTTTAGACTATTCTCTGCCAAGACTGTTCTATGAGATCTCGTTAACAGGGTACAATCTTCACACATCCAAGTGAAAAAAACGCATTTACAATATTAAATCATACCACTCAAAGAACGATTTAATTGGAAAATCTATTGTAGCAACCTAGCTCTAGAATTGAGGCACACCAGAGTTCACTAATACCTTTAAAAAACACAACACAGTACCTTGAAAACAAGACGATTCTTTTTAACTAGCTAGTTTGTGCATTTGAATTCCGACATGACCTATAAATCATCGACAGTTTATTATTTTTTTCTTACCGCTGACATCTGCATGGCGCGTCAAATTTGAAAAGTGAATGACGATATGGAAATTACGTCATTTTGAAAAGTGAATGACGATATGGAAACTACGTCAAATTTGAAAAGTGAATGACGATATGGAAATGACGTCAATTTGAAAAGTGAATGACGATACGGAAATGACGTCTGCTGTCCATCCACTGGTGTCCAGCCACTGGTGTCTAGCAAGAAGTGAGTCTGCGGGGCTACAGCTAGATGCCTCTCATGTAGCCTGCAAGACAGTCAAATGGATAGTGGATACTAGACAATAGACAAAGTGATGTGATGGTTGGGGCAGCGAGAGACTCATGCTGAAAAGTCCATTTCTCCCCTACCCTTCTGTGTGACATTGAGTTGCTGGTTTGCCCTGGGGACAAAGGACCTCCTCAATGTTGAACATGACAGAAGCCTTCTACTGCAAATGATCCTCGGTTTGTTAAATGATTAACTCCAGCTCCATGCCAAACACAGAGCCAGCTTTCCTTCCCAGCCTGTCCCAGCGGCCCTCTTCTTAATGCTGCCTCCCCCGCACACCACAGCATAAACAAGGACTCTGGCCATGTTTAATCTTGCTCAGAGTCACTACTGGTATGGTATTCTTCAGAATCACTATCAAAGTTAATTTCTGTTTCAGTCAGGACTTGAACATAATAGTTATTTGCATGCTTTGCCAGGCTGTTGCTTGCTTGTTCTTCATCGTCAAGCTCCGTAGACCTTGGATACCATCTTGAAGCAGGCCCCACGTCTCACCTTACATGTTAAAACATGTTGAGCCTTTATTAATTAGAAACTTTCAGAAATATTGTAATGTATGCCAAGTATAACCAATACATACCTGATGTCACATTAGAAAGCTGGGATGACATCTGCTTCAGGGTGTCTGCAAGGGTGCAAAGAAACTTCCAATGCTTGTTCATCTCTGCAATAAGAATCCTCTTCTCCTCCTCAAGTCTCCTTACTGCCATCACTATGTCGAACGCCTTCCTCTTTGTCCTTAGATCTACAGAGTCTGGAATACATTGATGAAACTTAAGTCGGTTGTATTTAAGATTAGGATTTAAAGATTTTCTGGGGTTACAATCGAGGCATGACAGATTTTGTGCCACTATGTGAATATTTCACATAGTCAACGCAATTGTGTACACTTGAACACTTGTACTCTTCAGATAGAATGGTGTCCAAGGTCAGTTTTTCTGCATTAGGAACCAAGGTGTTATACATTTCCACTACAGAATTTACATTTATTTTTCCTCCCTGATCTTTTGGCGGATCCGGGCACGTCCTATGCATCCGTCACTATCTTTATAAAGACGCTGGGACCTCCTCTTAACACTTGCCACCAGCTCCTCAATTCGGCTGCCAACAGCAGCAACATCAGCATCATTTGGGGATGTTGTTGCTGAGAGGAAGAAATGAAGAGATAAGAAATATGATTCTTGATTCCATGAAAAAATATTATTTCTGGTGTATGAGCAAAATAAAGCCTCAACAATCTTTTCATATTTCTCTGTAACTGAGGCTACACTTGTAGCTAAGGTTGAGTATAGTTAGGTTAGTTAGGTTCTTTATTTTCCACATCTTTTCCACACGTCATCAGCAATCAGAGTATGTGCTCTTTTGACTACGATTACAATGAGCCTCTTTGGAATTGCAGCCAAGCTTAGTCAGAAGTGATACATCAAGCACCATATCAAACAGTATAAAACAGTATATTCTACCTTCTGGCCACTCATTATATCAATGATCCAGCTCTCCAGTTTATTGTCTGTGATGTCCATTTCCGTTTTCACGGCCTCCAGGTTATGCAACTGGCATTGCAGGGCTATTGTGGCCTTCAAACACAAATGACAATGAGGCTACAACTTTGACTATTGTTGATATGGATTGTAAAGTACCTTCACTATTAGAAAACCACATACAACACTGATTAAATATACAGTATATTCATATATATATGTGGACTATCAATATATGTGGTGTGAACTTTTAATATTTTATATCAAGACACTGAAAAATACAATTGACAGTACACATGCAACCATCCGTATATTTAATTGTATTGAAGAATATCTGGGCAAGTCTTCCATATATTTTTAATATATGCCACTTTATTTTACAATATCGCTATGCATGTTGCATAAGGGAAAACTGGAGTCTTTACCTTCCGATATCGGCGGGCAAGGGTGGAAGCCAAGTTGTTAAACTTTTGTTGGTTTCAGCGCATGGCCATGACCGTCAGCATGTCTATGTGTCTTGCAAATAAAATAGGATGATGGTATTGTAATCGATCCATCCATTTGTGTTGAATATTCTGAGCTTTATATTTTCAGAGTCAAAGTGGCTCACCATTGTCATCAGGATCAAAATGTACTGGTTACCTTACCTGCTTTTGACATGTGCTTTGCGGTAACAGCAATCCTCGAGAGGAAGGCGTTGCACTGCTCCACCTCTTCCCCAAGAGTCGAACCAGCCCCCTCCTGATATGCTCCACTCCATTTTACCTTTAAAAAAGACAAGAAAAAACAAAACCTAAGTGGCAACAACCTTATGCTGGTTTTTTTAGGGAAAGAAAATGTCATGGACAATCATTTTTTCTTGCCTCACATTTGAAATCATGAGCTTTGGCATGAAAAACAGAGAGAAATGGCCTCATGGTGAGGAGATCCTGAAGCTCAGGGCATTTCTCTGTCACTCTCCGGAGGTAAGGCAAGTACTTGCATGCCAGATCCATAGCGAAAAATGTCACTGGCTTACAGGCCATTTGCTTTTGGAAGTACAGGGGGTAGGCAAAAATCTCCACCCTGAACATATTGAGGGCACGAAGGAGAACCCCATGACCACATACAGCGAGTTCCAGACCCTCCTCGTCTGTTTTTCCTGAGGACTTCTGAGACGTTTCACGTGCCGCTGACCACTGCCCTCCACAGACACCTCTTCCAGAGACCTAAAACATGGAAGATAGTTAACAGTCCAAACTTGTTCGAACAAAGTCCTCTCTAGGACGTGGTGTTTTATAGGTAAATATAGTGAAGTTGTGCAAGTTTACATGACTGGTTGAGGTATGGACATAATCCACGAATCTTGCGACATCATCATCATTCGCGATGAACACGCCATCAAAGATGGCTTGTTCCTCCGATCTAAATAAGAGAGATCCATATCACACTGTCGTTTTTTGAGAAAATTAAAGGCTTTTAAGTGCGCCTTTAGTGCGGAAAATACGGTAACTTTAAATATTCATTTAAAAATTCATTTGATGCACACACAGGATTTGTAAGTACCTTGCTGCACTCTTGAATCTGTAGTGCTTGAGGTTTCCATCAATGGATACTGCAAGCATGTCTGGGCTGCACGCTGGGCAGTCAAAGTGGTCCTCCTGGCATAATTTGTCCAATTCGAATCAGACAGCCTCCCACTCTAAGAAGCTTTTGCGGAAGCTGTCTGCTGTGATGTTTCCGCTCTATTTCAAAGAAGAGAAATGCTCTAAATGGATACATTTCTTGATGTTTGTACTAATTTCGTAACCACTCTTTAGAATACATATCAAAGGAAATAAACAATGTGTAAACTTCACTCACACACTATACACTGGTGTATTTGGGAGAACTGGCCATTAAACATGCAGGATATTGTGTGACATTCAGTATAAATCTATACGCAAAGAGGGCTACAACAGCTTCCATATTGTTTAGAAGTAAGCCTGTGCAATGTTTGGCCCATTAATCCAAGGGAACACTTCTGGGATCAGGAAATGATATTGGGGAGAAGATGTTAAAGTCTGTAGCCAATGGAGTTGAAGTTGAGATCTTCAGAATGACCTGTTTTTTCAGAAATGTCTCAGTGCAAACTGCATGACTGATGAGAGAACATGAGTTTATGGTTGTTTACAAAGGGTCTAAATTTAACACAACTTTTTTCCTAAACAGTGCAAATGTTCATGTGTACTATCATTATCATCATGCCCTCATAGTATTATTTCTTGAGTTACGCAATTATTACCACAAATACTTACAAGGCCAAAGCCAACAGTGCGTTGATCCAGCATTCTAAGAAATGCTTGGCTAGACATCCCTGGAGCTGGCATCTTCAGCTCTTCAAAAGAAAAAAGGATATCTGTCACATACACAGTTGGATAGTGAGAAGTGGCAGACCAGTAGTCATTACGGATCAGGTCATCCACTCCAGGACTCCAAGTGGCTTTACATGCCTTGCATCTAATCTGAGGCAATCTGAGATCATATTGCCCTGGAAAAAGAAGGAAATATATACTCAAAGTTAATTCTGACAGACGCAAACTGTGTCATTCTGACAACTGATATGGGAACCTTTGACTAAGCATGGATCAGGAGGACAATAATACAAACATTTTGTAAGGCACTATATTGGAAGTCACACATTTGTCAGGCAAATTAACTATCCCCATTCAAACAAAGCTTAATTGTTTTCCTCCACATAGGTGGGCCCAGCCAATCTAATCAACATACAACCTATTGACACCTCTAGATTTCCAGCCATGATAAAGAGCATTTTTGGCACAAAGTAACATGTATGAATGTAACATTCATGAGTCGTATATGTGCTTAATTCCCTTACAAAAATTAACCATGTATTTTTTTTGTAGAAACTATGTGTTTTTTTGTAGTAACCATGGTTTAACTATGGTTTTTGTAGTAAAATCATAGCAACTACAAATGAACCATGGTTTTAGTAATAAAGCAATTTTTTTTAAATTCACTCTCAGAAAAAAAAAGGTACACGATGGTAGAAATAGTCTTCCTCAAAGAACAGTTTTGTACCTTTTCAATAATAGTGCCTACTCGGTTTCTATCGTAACCTCAGTTCCCTGAGAGTAGGGAACGAGTATTGCGTAGCTATTCGCAGTGGGGAAACTCCTTTTCCTCGATTTACTGAAGCCTATAAATGTAAAACACATTTTGCAGCTGCACAGCGAGTGTCTGGCTCACTCGTTGGCTGTGCTGCGGTAACTGCACATCCAAGGGGCGAGGCCTTAACCTATATTAGTCCCCCGAAAAGTGCCATTATAGCAGGTTTAAATGACTGAAGCGACAACTTGCCAGATTACTATAGTGCGGCTGGCGACGCAATACTCATTCCCTACTCTCAGGGAACTAAGGTTACGGTAGTAACCGAGTAGCAAACTTTATAAATGTGGAAGGCGAGGACCAGCCGGCCGCATCACAAATATCCTGAATGGGAAAATCAGAGGACCAAGCCCAAGACATGGCCATGCCTCTAGTTAGGGCTGTATTCAAGACCACCTTTGTCGAGTCCAAGACAAGTCCAAGACCAGGACTAGTCGAGTCCAAGTCAAGACCGAGTCCAAAGAGCTTCGAGTCCAAGACAAGATCGAGTCCAAAAAGGTTTGAGTCCGAGTCAAGACCGAGTCCAGGACAGGAAATAAATGTCTTATGCATGACATTATCAAGACAATCATTTTGGGTTATTATTTGTTGATCTAAAAGCAAAAACAGTGTCACAACACCCAGGTTTTTTAAGTATAGACATTCCCCTTGATATCATATAATCTTCTAATCTAAAGCAAAAAGAATGATGACCTAACCCTACATATTTTCTATTCTTATTTTGCAAATCCAAATTGGCGGAGAGCAATGTCGAAACGGAGATCACCACTCCTGACAATTTGAGAAGCGATGTGTGGAAGGTGTTTGGATTTCAAACCATAAATGGGAAAATCACAAATAAAGAAGTGGCAATCTGCAGAATATGCAAAGTACGAATGAAATATCACTCTACAACTAGCAACCTGAGGTCACACCTGACAACGTTACACCCTGACAGGCGATCAGTGCTTTCCATCACCACTGACAACGCGGCTAATTATATCAATGCTGTCGAGAGGCACCTGCAGGCCGTCAATGTCCCGTGCATGGCACACACCATTAACCTGGCTGTGAGTATAAGGCTGGCAGTGCGAGCTATAGAAACTCCAATCAGCAGACTGAAGGCCACAGCAATGCATTTTAACAAATCCACTACCGACAGCTACTTTTGGAATCCAAGCAGAAGCTGCTTGGTCTTAAGCCTGCGAAGCTAATTAACGACTGCGCTACCCGATGGAACAGCACTTACGACATGGTGTGTCGGGCAACCGAGCAACAAGCTCCGGTAGCAGCGGTCATCATGGAGAAGAAACTTGACATCTCGAGTTGACTACCAGCGAGCGGACCCTTATGGAGCAGGTGAGTAACAAAAATGATGTAGGCCTACGTAATGTATGTATGCATAACCAGGTGATATTGATTGACCAATTAATAGGCTAGATGTTTCATTAATAATAGCCTACAGAAGAGGGCATAGCAGCATATGCATAAGTGCGTTACGTTGAGCTGCTAGCCATAAAGTTATTCTAATTATGTTTGTGTGTATTTTCGTAGGTGAGAGCAGTGCTTAAGCCATTCAAAGTGGCCACTGAGGCGTTATCCACCGACCAATTTCCAACAGCATCAGCTGTTCTCCCCCTGAAGTATGTACTTTTGTCACATCTTCAGCCATCCACCGGTGATCCGGCAGCACTCAATGAAATGAAAACGAAGATAAAGACGGACCCCTACAATCGATACAGTCGAGACAAAGATGCCTTCAAGCTGCTTAATACGGCTAGCTACCTTGACCCGCGTTTCCATCAGCTAATTCATTTGGAACGAGACCAACGGCAGGAGGTACGACAGAAAATAAAAGGTGAGATAAGTCAGCTGCCAGTGTTTGCGGAGCGAGCAGCCTTGGCTACGGGGATAACGCGCCAGGAGAAAATAGCTCTCAGTGCTATGGGGGACCTTATTGGTGATGTTTACCGTCAAGGAGCAGACGCATCAGAAAGTCCATTAGATATAGGAGCCGTGCTAGAGCAAGAAATGTTGATCTACGAAAGTGAGACCCCACTACCCCCCGATACCAACCCATTATCATGGTGGAAGACGTCACAGTCAAATTACCCCTCCAGTGGTTTAACCTCAATTTTATGAAGCGATACAAGTGCTTTGTTTTGGGCAAAAACCCCAAACATAATTTACCTCTATATTCACAAAATAATATTATCTGCACATTCACAGAACAACTTCCGGTCTTGAGTCAACACAATACGCATGCGTTGTAGTGCTCCCCCTACTGGGAATCTATGATTCCTAAATAAAGTGCTAAATTGTTTTTTTTTTTTGCAAAAACAAACAAAGCACCCGCATCGCTTCATAAAATTGGTTAAACCACTGGAGTCACATGGATTACTTCAATGATGTCTTTCCTATTGTTTTGTGCCTTGAATGTGTTAGTTGCATTGCTCCCAATGGAGGGACTAAAAGCACTCAGAATTCCATTAAAAATATCTTATTTTGTGTTACGAAGGTGAACCGAAGTGGAAGAGGGAGTGAGCAGTGATTGGCTGGTGTGAGAGCCTGGCAGATCTATAACCAATTCAAATTGAATTTGAATCTAAAATCTTGTTCCGTGTTGTTAATATATTTTGACATCCACACAGAATTGTCTATCCCATGCACAGATCTTAAGCATTACATTTAATGACTTTGGACAACTTGTGAATGGCAAAAATATAATTTCTAATTATCATCTTCTTTAATATAGACAAGAGAGAGTGTGTAACCATCAGCGGTTTGCCAGGTAAATAGTGAAGTCATAGTGACTTATCACAGTAGAAAACCTTTTTTTTTTATGTTCCTGCAAGTTTATGTCAGATTAGTGATACTTGAATTAGTGTACTTGTTTTGCAGAGAAGAGTTATTTCCGTTTAGGGCAGCAAAAATACTGCTCGACCAATCTAAATCTGGGTGCGTCTGTTTTACCTCTGTTTTAATTTAATGTTACTTTAGATGAGTGTATGTGGGAAACCGACATGGCCAATCCAAAGCTATTTGGTTAGGAATAAAGTTGGTTAATTTATATCTGTAATAGTGGCCATAGATCTACCTGAAGCAAACGTTACTTTAAATTAAGTGTATACAAATTCAAGGGGGCTATATAAAAGTATTTTTGATTGTGTAAGGGTGAATCCGACCGACTAAGATATTAGCCAATTACCTCTGTTTGGTGACCGAAACTGGCGAGATTGCGATCATGAGATCGGAAGACGCGAGGACCTCTGAGTGACATAGCTTCCTAATCTTAGCGGGTAAAACATAATTAAAGAGTTAAAAAAGAATAATCAAACATTCGCTCACTTTTAATGATGCCCAGATATCATTAAAACCTTTTTCATTAATGGAGTCAGATGAATAACGAGTTAATACATATGAGGAAATGTATTCCATTTAATCTTCTTGTGTTGCGTAAAAGGAAAGACCGTAACGCGCAGAGACCTTCACCTGTATTATTGGAAGACCGCCATTGGACCGATAGTCGGGCTTTCACATGGCTACTCGATGTGCAACTGACCAATAACAGTTGAGTATTCCAGCAAGCCGTGTGTTAATGTGGTGTGTATTCTTCTCACTTTAGGTCCTGCGTCCATTTGGGCTGAAAGACCGAACCAAACCAAAGCCGGACTGTAACCTACTGGCCTACATGACAGACTCAAACTGACACCTACTGGCATGGATGCTGCATCACCTAGAATTTAAAGTGTGGAGGTGACTCCATGTCTCCATCTCTTGTGAGTGGATATCATTTAAAACATTCTTAAAAAAACTGCTCATTTCTTCTGAATTTATAGTATTTATTGTTCTTGTTAAGTAATATTGTTGTAATCCTGTTAATGTATGTACAGTATAAATTGCAAACATGCTTGTGTTGGGCAAGTGTTTACAGGTTATATACATTTTAGAGGTGTCACGATATGGGTTTGTGTCCTGTCATGTTCTTTGGTTCCCTGTCTTGTTCATTAGTTTTCCCAGGTGTTTCTGATTTTCCCACGCCCCCTTGTTATCCTGTTAGCTCGTTTGTCCCTGATTATTTAAGCCCTGTGTTCCTGCCCTGTCTTGGTGAGTTGTTGAATGTATGATAGATGTTAACGTTGGTTATTTCTGTATCCTTGAGTCCTGTTTCTGAGTCTTTGAATCCTGTTCCTGTCTAAGTTTGTTAATAAAGCCACACTGCGTCTGGATCCAGCCTCATCGCTATTTCTAAAGCACTACGTTACAGAACAACTCACCACGAAATGGATCCAGCAGTTGTCAGCAACCGGGCTCTGGGAGAATACCTGTCGACGCTATTGCAAGAGGGCCAGTCCGTCCAAAGGTACGCGAAGGATTTTCTGTCCATTTGCCATCTGGGAGCGCTAGATGAGATCCAGCTCATGGACCTGTTTTGGAACGGGCTGGATTATAAGATCGCTCGATGGATGCCGAGGGATTTTACTGAATGGACTCTTGACCGGTATATTGCTCAGGCTTGCTCCTTGGATGATCTCTTCTCGATTACGGGCTTGTTCTACTCGACACCTGCCGGGCTCTCGTCGCCTCTCGTAAGCCCAACCGAGGCCGCGCTTCACGTGAGCCTCGAAGAGCATGCATTTCACGTGAGCCCCGACGAGCATGCATTTCACGTGAGCCCCGACGAGCCCGCACTTCTCGTCTGCCCCGCCGAGCCTGCGCCTCATGTGAGCTCTGCCGAATCCAGTGAGTCAAGTGCCGCCGAGTCAAGTGCCGCTGAGTCAAGTGCCGCCGAGCCAGGTGCCGCCGAGCCAAGTGAGTCAAGTGCCGCCGAGCCAAGTGAGTCAAGTGCCGCCGAGCCAAGTGAGTCAAGTGCCGCCGAGCCAAGTGAGTCAAGTGCCGCCGAGCCAAGTGAGTCAAGTGCCGCCGAGCTAAGTGCCACCGAGTCAAGTGAGTCAAGTCCCGAGTCAAGTGAGTCAAGTCCCGAGTCAAGTGAGTCAAGTCCCGAGTCAAGTGAATCAAGTGCCGAGTCAAGTGAGTCAACTGCCGAGTCAAGTACCGCCGAATCAAGTGAGTCAAGTGCCGCCAAATCAAGTGAGTCAAGTGCCGCCGAGTCAAGTGAGTCGAGTGCCGCCGAGTCAAGTGAGTCAAGTGCCGCCGAGTCAAGTGAGTCGAGTGCCGCCGAGTCAAGTGAGTCGAGTGCCGCCGAGTCAAGTGAGTCGAGTTCCAAGTCAAGTGAGTCGAGTTCCAAGTCAAGTGAGTCGAGTTCCAAGTCAAGTGAGTCGAGTTCCAAGTCAAGTGAGTCGAGTTCCAAGTCAAGTGAGTCGAGTTCCAAGTCAAGTGAGTCGAGTTCCAAGTCAAGTGAGTCGAGTTCCAAGTCAAGTGAGTCGAGTTCCAAGTCAAGTGAGTCGAGTTCCAAGTCAAGTGAGTCGAGTTCCAAGTCAAGTGAATCCAACCAAGTGAAAGTTTCAAGCCCAGTGAAGCGCCGTCGCAGGAGGAGGAGGACTCGTTTTGCTCGCCAGGCTCCGGAGGGCGTTCCCAGATGCCTCGCCCTGCCGGCCCCGCCTCTGCGCCTCGCCCTGCCGGCCCCGCCTCTGCGCCTCGCCCTTCCTGCGCCCTTCAAGCTCCGGGAGGGCTTTCCTGAACCCGTGGATTTCCTCAAGTATTTTTTGGGGGGGGGGCAAGGGTCCGGTGAGGAGATCATGAGGGCTGCGCCGCCATGGTCGTCTGCAGGGGCTTCACCTCCATGGCCGCCATCACGTCCTGCTCCGCCCTGGCCTTCGCCTCATCCGAACTGGGCCCTCATTAAATTATGGAATAATTGTTAAAAAATAAATAAAATAGGCATATTTGTGGAAAAAATATCTAATATTTGAGTTACATAAAAGCTTTTTATTTGTTTTCTTCCTAATTGTCCTTGAAATAGTGGTCAAGAACCCCCCCACCCCCAAAACAAAAATGGTTTGGCCACTGATCAAAATTTGATGTTGTCATTTGATTTGAAGTTCAATAGGATAACGTTACGCTCAAAATGTCCGGTCAGCACAAGTCCGGTGCTCAGAAAAGAAAAGAAAGGAGAAGAAGAGAAGAAGAAAATAGAGGCCTTTGAGATGTCCTAAACAAATATTTTAAAAAAGGTGGTGACTGTGAAGCTGGAACTAACGTTAGTAAAGTCAACGTAGAGCAAGGTAAGAAACAGCGCAGCCAACGTTTTTGAGTGTTGTCGAAGACCCGGTACTTCGGTACCAAGTCGGTACTATTTTTTTTTTAAACGTCACGCCACAGTACCAGGTTTTCTCAAACCCGGTACTTGATGCGCGTGCATGCCCGAAGCGCGTGCAGTTGCGTCCTCTTCATAAAAGTGCTGAGACATTGAGACCGGCGGTGCTGCTGATGTGGTAGCTGTAAATCCACTTGTTGATAAGAAAGGAGGAAAGAGCCACATATGGAAATATTTTGGATATTAGCTCATAATAGCGACGCGGCGCGCTCGTTTTGACAGGCGCGCCTAAGTTCATTGTTGCATAGCAACGACAGACGCCACGGGAGAGCACGCGCTCGTGGAAAGGAGAAAGCGGTGCGAACTGCGCTCTACATGATGACGAGGAAGTATTAGCAAAGAATTAATTGATTTCCAGCCCTTGCATTAGCTTTACTACTAGATATATAGCTACAGTTAGTGCAAAATGCAGCTGCTAGAGTTCTTACTAGATCAAGAAAATATGATCATATAACACCTATTTTATCATCTCTACACTGGTTACCTATTAAGTTCCGTATCAATTACAAAGTATTCCTACTGACCTATAAAGCCCTAAAGGGTTTAGCTCCTGTGTATTTAACAGACCTTCTATCGCCATACAATCCATCGCGCTCTTTAAGATCACTAAATTCGAGGCTTCTGGTCATTCCTAGGATATCTAAGTCCACTAAAGGAGGGAGGGCGTTCTCGCATTTAGCTCCTAAACTCTGGAATAGCCTTCCTGATATTGTACGAGACTCAGACTCGCTGTCCCAGTTTAAAACTAGATTAAAGACGCATCTCTTTAACCAAGCATTCACTTAATGCTTAACCTTTGATACTACTGCTGAATCAGTTCGAATGCATTAACATTATGAACATCAGCTATGCTAATTATTTCCCATCTGCCTTTCTGCTGTTATCTCGGGACGCTAGTCCCGAGGTAAATAGCGTTCGTCAGCTCCAGTTTGTATCCAGCCTCTCACGGAGACTTCAGATACCCCAACGCCTGTGAAGAGACGACTCGACGCCTGTGAAGAGACGACTCAAAGCCGGCGATATGTTATGCCATAAATTAATACATGATTAACTAACTGTATTTTTCTATGTACATTTCCGAAATGCAATTTCTGTAAAGCTGCTTTGAGACAATGTGTATTGTGAAAAGCGCTATACAAATAAATTTGAATTGAATTGAATTGAATATTTATGGAGATGAGAAATAAAAAGCCGGCTGAAATGCGTCACTGTCATCATCGGTGAACAGATAATGGGCCGGATCCGAGTCTATTTTTGCTGCACTGCTCATGCTTAATTAAAAGTGAAAGCACACTTTTGATGGACAAAAAATAAATATGATTTCACACAAAAAGTGCCCAAAATGCACAGATTTTGCATGTCTGTGTTTTAACAAGAACTGTAGTAGGCTATGTCAGAAAAGAAAATGAAGTCATTTATAGAAAATGTACCCATTTAAACGTGTTTTTATTATTCAGTTTGGGTAAAAGTATATGGTGTTTTATAAAAATAAAAATAAATCGTGGGGGGTGGGGGTCCATCTAAGATTATCTTGTCCCGGGCCCAGGCAAGACTGTCAGCTGGCCTGGTTGTAACTAAATGGCTTAAATGTAATTCAAGATAATTTAGTAAAACTGCAGTTTTACTATAGTATTACTACAATATAACTGTAGTAAAACCATGGTACCAAAACCATGGTTTTTAAGAGCGATTGTTCGCACCAAAATACCATGGTTACTACAGTCGTAGTTAACTACAGTTTTACTATAGTAAAACCATGGTTGATTTTCATAAGGGTTGTGACAGAAAGTGAGAGGGAGTATATACGAGGTGTGATCAGCAAATAGCTGTGGGTGAAATTCTGCAGCCACTTCTACAGAAGTGACCCCCACCCCACCCCACCCCACCCATAAAGTTCTTCTTACCATTCATTGTAACCACAACTATGGACTGCCCTGCGATGACACTGGACGATCCTCGTAGACAACCACATATTGTCTCTGGCATCTCCAAATGTACAAGACGCTCTTGAAAAAAACAAAAACACATGGATGAGAATTAAAGAATAAAATATTTATTTACTGGCAACTATTTTTAAACCAGATGTACTTGATGGCTTCATCAACCTATCAGAAAACAGTATTTAGTTTTTCAGGTGATAACTGGAATTAACAAGTCTGAGAATGAGACTTTCAAAAACTACATCTTACCACACTGGGTTAGAACCCTCTCCACAACACGAGTTGTGGCAGGCAACGGATGAAAAAATGCACGTGTCATTCAATCCCTGTTGTGGAACACTTGACCTCGGTGGACCCTGACATCACACTGGCCACAGAAGAATGGGTGTGGTCGGCAGTCACAACAACGGATAACGGCTGGACCGTTTCCACACTGTTGGCAGATCCGAGTTGCCGCATGTTGTCGAGCCACCATGGTGTTGACCAGTCGGGGTCTCTCTTTCTCCCATCACCCTGATATGAGGCTCTTTCGGGTCGACCAGTCTGTTGAGGCTTGAAGTGCCATTTCATCCTCATGTATGTCCTCACCCAGTGAGCGTTTAAGCTCTTGAAGGAAGGACTCTGTTGAAACAATGCACAATATTTAAATAACAGTAGTTTATTATAACAAAAGAGAATGGCATTAACAATGGTCATTTTATAATAAATGAACATACTGTTTCGAACCAGTGCAGTCAAAATAAAGAACACACCTGCAGTAACAGAAGGAAAGTCACTGGTCACTTACTCACTGGTTTCCGGAGCCCTGACATGAGAGACACCAGTCTTCCAACTCTGGCTGTGACTGGGACCTGCTGTATCAAAACATCTGTTGCTTTTTACACTCAATGACACAAACTTTACCTGATGCTAGGCACAGGTGTGTAATAATAACCTCAGATTTGTTCTAATTCAGACCCATGACTTGTGATCATGTTGTATACCATTCCAAGATGTAAAGCTAGATCTGGAGATAAAGTCTACATTTTAATTAACATGAATTTAAAAAAATCTGACCTGCTTGTTTTCGGGATGATCTGGGCCTGCCGTAAATAATGTTTCCATCACTGTCCCTCTTAAAGGATTAGTTCACCTCAAAATGATTTTTTTAAAATAATTTACTCACCCCAATGCCATCCAAGATATCCATGTCTTTCTTTCCTCATTGGAAGAGAAAACAAGTTTTTTGAGGAAAACATTTCTGGATTTTTCTTTGTATAATGGACTTCAATGGCAACCAGAGTGTTGAAGTCCAAATCAATACAGTTTCAAAGGTCTTTGAAGTGCTTCAACACATGCTGTGCACGATCGCAGCTGAGGAAGAGAGTCTTATCTAGCGAAACGATAGGTCATTTAAAAAAAAAATATATATATACAGTGTATATATATATATATATATATATATATATATACATATACACATACATACTTTTTAAGTACAATTGTTCAGACTGAGCTGATCTGCAACGTGCCGGGAACTACGTTATCACGTTGAATCACTCCGTAATTTTTTGGTCATACACATAAGAGTAGAGTAGCCTACATCGTTCAAAACTGTATCGTCCGTAACAGGGAGGTCTTCTGCATCGGCACTGTACTGCCGGCACAAGTAAGTTTCGCATTCTACCCGCTCGTGTCGGCAATCCGACTGAAATATCCAGCTCCAGATTGCCAGTACTGCCGGCACCAGTAAGTTGAGGAAGCTCAGGAGGAACTATTGTTGTTACTATTGTATTGTTGAACTTTTATTGTTAACATAATTATTTTTGTTGATATCATTATTGAAATAAATGGTTCACATAATCACATTTACGTTGTGTTCCTTATTAGTGTTTTATTCCACGTGTATGTTAAATAAATTTGGACGACCAACATTCCATCAGTGGAACTAATGTTACTAACCTACTGTTACCTTACATGATAATAGATAACAAAAATGGTCATGCCTACATATTTTTATTCTTATTTTGCAAATCCAAATTGCATTACAATGTTCGGACTGAACATTCAACATAAATAGAAACGAGGAGTAATTCAATAATGATTTCGGCAACAAACTAGATTTTTTTTTCTGTGAAATGAATTTCAAACTCTGGCGGCACCCAGCCTTGTAGACGGTAGAGTGCTTTCTCTGAATCTGATAGGCGGATACCTCCTCAGCGTTGTTCTGGATTAGTGCGAGTGGCTTGCGGAGCTGTGCAATGTGGTGCATTGTGGGAGTTGTGGTTTTCAGTACAAATGCGCCCTAAAGTTACTTTCTGTCTTTACTCGGTCAAAAAGGCACCAAATTCGAAAATGTTATTATATTTCGACTACATACATGACCCACTTTCAATAAAGATGAATGTTCCCACGGGTGAAATGCTCCTTTAAACAGGACACGCATTAGCTGAATAAACGTTAGCCAATACAAACATATTTCTAGAAAATAGTTGACAATTAATAGACAGGAGTCCTGTCACATAACCAATAATAGCAAAACGAATCACTTATTCTAAAAAGAATATCAAGTATAAGTTTAGATGAATCTGAAATATGGGGTTGTGTTAACAGTACAACGTCTGTCTTTTAACGAATTTTAAAAACACGGATGGATAATACACAATGCTTTCTGACATTTTGACAGAAAAAAAAAAGTTAAACTTAGCCCGTCAATTTACAATTATCTTCTCTCTTCTCTCTCTGTGCGCGCGGTCTGTGTTTGTGAGAGAGCTCGCGCAGCACTGATACGGTACTTTTTAATCCATAAGTAACTAATGCGCTAGTTTTCATACAAAATAATTATGTAACATAATTAGGAACTTTAGTTATTATTAACACAATAACGTAACATGCAGGCTACGTTTCTCAACACTGAGAATGAATAAATAAACACCTCACGTTTATCAGTAATCCACAAGTCACAGAACTTTCATAATCACTAAGCCACAGCGATTTTAATTTTATTTAGATTTATTGTTCATCAATGCTTAAGCATTTTATAATTTGCATGGCTGAAGGATGTTTTCCTCTTATCTGAGTGACCGTGAATGACGGAGTATTTTAAGATAATCCATGCGATCACTCCCGTGAGATCATCGAATCCAGATTAAGTTAACTAAAGACAATATTTCAGCTTTCCACATCCACCCAAGCCCATTTACCTTCAGTAGTCAGAAGTGCTGTGACTACTGTGGCCTACTGTCCTTGCTGATGAACTCAGTCAATCTGCGGGCCGCGGGAGTGGAAGAGGATTGAGCGGGATTCTTTATTGCTGTCGATTTTCAGTCTCTTTTTAATGATAGGCCTTACGCATCTGTCAATTATCGCTGCTTGATATATGATTGGTCGAACTCCACTTCTTTTGCTGTTGCTTGATTTGAGGACTGCGCGTGCACAGAAGCGTCATCAGGTTTTTGCGTAGTTTAGAGTGACAAATCGTACCACCGTACTTTGCGGTCAAAATGCGAATGGGAGTGAGCAGTGTAATATATACAATATATATAGTAGTATAAACAGTGCTCTTTAATTCGCGATCAACCTCGTTTTATTGTAAGGTGAATTCAACTAGGCATGCTGTGTCTTTGAAGTAACAAAGGCTAAATAATTTGTTACAGTTTTTTCCATGATTTGTATGGATGACACGCAGCGCCATATACAGTATTATCAGCTGTATGATGTGTTTTTACCCTGAAATGTTTAATTTCGAGAGAGACCCGGCGCGCGCAGTGAGGGAGACAGAATAAACTTGCTAAAAAGAGATCCAGCGCGAGAGAGAGGCAAAGAAAAACACATGTTCTTAATTTATGTTCCTTTGGACTATTTTCATTTTGGACTATTTAATTGTTTAATTTAGGTGCAATTTCTTTTGCAATACAAATTTAAAATATTGCAAGAATAAGATTCTGTGTTTCTTATTTTGCATCGCAAAGGAAATAAACTCTAAACTCGATGCAACCCTGTTTTAAATAAATAAACTGTCCCGACACTTTATTTAAACCTTCAAATGTGCGATGGGGTTTCAAACTTCATTAATTTTAGTGTTCTTTTACATTTTCATTGGTTTTTATATTGAAAGCAATACTATTTAGTTAGTCTGTTATTTTGTGCAGCCAAGTCAACAAAATCAGTCTTTTTCTGATTTGTTCAATGTATGGACCTGTTTTGAAAAAGTTCTTCCGTTGCTATGGCCGGGTATCACTGTCAGTCATCTCAATTTCCTGAATGATTCCCAAAACAATAATTTAGCAGATTAAAGACGAGCTTCTTCATTCTCATTTTCTGACGCGATCGGCTGACAGTCTTCCTTCATCAGTTTTGTCGTCTGTGCAGCGGCTCTACAGGAATGTTGCAAATGTATGTTGTAATGTGCCATTGATAATTAAACATAACACTTGACTTTAAAGGAGCTGTATGTAAGAAATTTATTTCAATTAATCATAAAATGGCCCTGATATGTCACTAGACATTAAGAAATCATGTTCATTTCAAATACTTATATCACTGACAACAGTAGTCCGGCCAGGATATTGTCATTTAAAAAGTGAAGTTGCAGCCCTCAACTGATGTTGATGTTGTCATGTTGTGTTTTGGTCTGATGCGCCACCCTCCACCTATCTACCAATCACGAAGTCAGTAGTGTTGCGGCATCCGGGCTGCCAGCTCTGCTCTAGTTACCACAGCTGCAGCTACAAACGTGTCGGAATTGGATAAAAAAAAAATGTCTAACGTTGCGAAACCAAAAAAAAAAACTTGTTATGAATCAGAAATACTTCGAGTCCGAAATAAAACAAGGATCTGTATAGGAGATGCCTTTGAAAGATGGAAACGGCTGAAAACGGAGAAGAATTTGAAGACAGACGGCAACGTTGCTAATTTTCTCCTGGACAGGTAAGATTAATCTATGTTTGGCTAACTTGTAGTTGATGTAAATGGACATTTCAAATATTCATGACAGTCGAACAAAGTTATGCATGTTCGTGCAAAGTAACGTTACGTTAGCTCATATGGAGGAGGTGGGTCATCGAATTAGAAGCACTAGGCACAATTCCACGGTAAAATAACTTTTTCTAGTTATTTCTTTTGCAGCCTACTTGTTTATCATGCAAGTTCCACAGCCAAAAATAATAGAATGACATGTAATCTTTCACATCACATATTTTAGCGTTATGGATGTGTACTGCAGGGTAAGTTAAAAAATACAGCTGGTCGCTTTCACTTATAGCGTCAGCTAAATGAATAGCTGTAGGCTATCTTTGATAACCATTACACACAGTGACCGAGGCTTGTGCTTGTACTTTCGTTAATGACAGATACCTACCGTTACAAGTTATACAAACAGCTACTGTTCTAACAATGTACTGTCACATACGAGCGTACATCTTTACGATACGAAGCTTAAATGGGATCTGTGGTCTGACCTCATCAGCACTAAGACACAACAAAGAATGTACTTTTTAAAGAACCTGTTATCCTTTAATGTCCACAACAAAATGCTGCAGATGATCTATTGTTCTTTTATTGAAAGTGTTTTGGCTTTCTGCATCACCTGCTGGTTTGGTAATGCTACTGAGGCACAGAAGAAGTCTGTAAGAAAAACAGTAAAAACGGCCAGTAAACTATTAGGGATCAAGTTACCAAGTGTGGAATGCGTTTACAGGGAAAGAGTAATGAACAAGGCAAAAACTATTGTGGGAGACAAGAGGCACCCCCTTCATTCGAACTGCTGCCATCTGGGCGACAATATTGCCTCCCTCTGTTGACCAAAAATAGATCTAAATCTTCATTTGTGCCTCAAGCAATTAAGTTTTTAAACATGTAAGTTAAATAGGTAGGATACTCAGCTGGTTTGGTATGCCTAATTTAATCGGTAGTAAAGTGCGGGGTATGGGGAAATATGTGTTAAGTGTATTAGTATGTGTCTTTGTATTTTTAAAGGTTCTCTTTTTGGTGTATGAAATAGGATGTATGTTGAAATGCCTACTTGATAGCCATGCAAACAAATGTTCCTTACAGGGACAAATAAATGTACTTTACTTACTTATTATATTTGGCTAATCGCCAATTCGCCATTAGTAAATTTTTGCGATATATAATTACAAAACATCTCTCATTTGAAGCATAAACATAATTAACAGAAGAAAAACGTACTGTGTAGGACTTGTCACTTGCCATTGGAAGCTTCTTGTAGCAGCCTACGTTCCTGCTGGATCCTGCATCCTATCTGGCAACCTCGTGTCAGGGAGGAGGGGAAGGGGATCAAACGCTCTACAGTAATTTGAAAGTGATTGCAGTACCAGTTTTGGCCACAATCCTACATACGGCTCCTTTAAATAAATAAACAGTTAATATACTTGCTAATAAACGGTTACCAATTTAAGCATCAAGAACGGTAAAACATAAACGCTGTCATCGATTAACAGCATGTCGGCTACAATGAGATTCGATCTCGGATGGCATGAAGCTCCGCGAAGCTCATGTTGTTGCTTTGACCACAGAGCTAACGTCTGAACGCTGTTAAGTTAACGTCTTATGCTCTTGCAAAGCCTCACTGATGTAGCCTAATATGTTTCTATTGCAATGTTTTATGTTGAAATGTTTTCATTATTTATTCAATTTAATTTCAGTAATTTCAGTATTGTGATTTTGAATTCGTTTAACTACAATGTTTCACTTGAATTCATCTGCTACCAGCTTTCAATCGCTCTGAATGAGCCGCGGCGCGGCGGCAGATTACGCAATAGAGAGAATAAATTGACACTTTTCAAAGTCTGTGATTGTAGCGCCTCTTAGCGGTAAAAGGCAGCAAATACACCCCGATTTAAGTTCCTTTTAATAAAAGTATTATTCAGGTTGAGTACCAACTGTCTATACCTGGTGACTTGAAGAGGCTGACTCCCCTTTCATCGAGCCCAGCAGGACCTTTGAGCTCATCAATGTCTATCTGGATAAGCCTAAAGGTCTCCTGAGCACCAAGTGTGACCCTGCGGACGTGGTGAAGCTGCACCATGTCTTCATCAGTGACATTATGCATATAATAATTTATGTTTAATACTAATATTACTCACCGGGGAGTCACTCAGAGACGGTTGTGCAGAGGAAAGATAACTTTGGCTATGGATGAGGACGTCTATGAGGATGGTGTAGATGATGCTGTAGATGAGGACGTCTATGAGGATGGTGTAGATGATGCTGTAGATGAGGACGTCTATGAGGATGGTGTAGATGATGCTGTAGATGAGGACGTCTATGAGGATGGTGTAGATCAGAGGTCTTCAATCCTGCTCCTGGAGGGCCGCTGTCCTGCAGAGTTTAGTTCCAACCCTAATCAAACACACCTGAATCAGCTCATCAAGCTCTTCAGGATCGCTTGAATATACAAAGGCAGGTGTGCTGAAGCAGGTTGGAACTAAACTCTGCAGGACAGTGGCCCTCCAGGAGCAGGATTGAAGACCTCTGGTGTAGATGATGCTGTAGATGAGGACGTCTTTGAGGATGGTGTAGATGATGCTGTAGATGGGGATGTCTTTGAGGATGGTGTAGATGATGCTATGTGTGGCTGTAGATGATGCTTTGGATGAGGACGTCTATGAGGATGGTGTAGATGATGCTGTAGATGAGGACGTCTATGAGGATGGTGTAGATGATGCTGTAGATGAGGACGTCTTTGAGGATGGTGTAAATGACGCTGTAGATGAGGACGTCTTTGAGGATGGTGTAGATGATGCTGTGGATGAGGACGTCTATGAGGATGGTGTAGATGATGCTGTAGATGAGGACGTCTTTGAGGATGGTGTAAATGACGCTGTAGATGAGGACGTCTTTGAGGATGGTGTAGATGATGCTGTAGATGGGGATGTCTTTGAGGATGGTGTAGATGATGCTGTAGATGAGGACGTCTTTGAGGATGGTGTAGATGACGCTGTAGATGAGGACGTCTTTGAGGATGGTGTAGATGATGCTGTAGATGAGGACGTCTTTGAGTATGGTGTAGATGATGCTGTAGATGAGGACGTCTTTGAGGATGGTGTAGATGACGCTATAGATGAGGACGTCTTTGAGGATGGTGTAGATGATGCTGTAGATGAGGACGTCTATGAGGATGGTGTAGATGATGCTGTAGATGAGCATTTTTTAATGAGGATAGTGTAGATGATGCTGTGTGTGGCTGTAGATGATGCTGTAGATGAGGACGTCTTTGAGGATGGTGTAGATGATGCTGTAGATGGGGATGAGTCCTCATCTTCGGAACACTTTGAGGATGGTGTAGATGATGCTGTGTGTGGCTGTAGATGATGCTGTAGATGAGGACGTCTATGAGGATGGTGTAGATGATGCTGTAGATGGGGATGTCTTTGAGGATGGTGTAGATGATGCTGTGTGTGGCTGTAGATGAAGCTGTAGATGATGCTGTAGATGAGGACGTCTTTGAGGATGGTGTAGATGATGCTGTAGATGAGGACGTCTTTGAGGATGGTGTAGATGACGCTGTAGATGAGGACGTCTATGAGGATGGTGTAGATGATGCTGTAGATGAGGGCGTCTTTGAGGATGGTGTAGATGACGCTGTAGATGAGGACGTCTATGAGGATGGTGTAGATGATGCTGTAGATGAGGACGTCTATGAGGATGGTGTAGATGATGCTGTAGATGAGGATGTCTTTGAGGATGGTGTAGATGATAATGTGTGTGGCTGTAGATGAAGCTGTAGATGATGCTGTAGATGAGGACGTCTTTGAGGATGGTGTAGATGATGCTGTAGATGAGGACGTCTATGAGGATGGTGTAGATGATGCTGTAGATGAGGACGTCTTTGAGGATGGTGTAGATGACGCTGTAGATGAGGACGTCTATGAGGATGGTGTAGATGATGCTGTAGATGACGACGTCTTTGAGGATGGTGTAGATTATGCTGTAGATGAGGACGTCTTTGAGGATGGTGTAGATGATGCTGTAGATGAGGACGTCTTTGAGGATGGTGTAGATGATGCTTTAGATGAGGACGTCTTTGAGGATGGTGTAGATGATGCTGTGTGTGGCTGTAGATGATGCTGTAGATGAGGACGTCTTTGAGGATGGTGTAGATGATGCTGTAGATGAGGACGTCTTTGAGGATGGTGTAGATGATGCTGTAGATGGGGATGTCTTTGAGGATGGTGTAGATGATGCTGTAGATGAGGACGTCTTTGAGGATGGTGTAGATGATGCTATAGATGGGGATGTCTTTGAGGATGGTGTAGATGATGCTGTAGATGAGGACGTCTTTGAGGATGGCGTAGATGATGCTGTGGATGAGGACGTCTATGAGGATGGTGTAGATGATGCTGTAGATGAGGATGTCTTTGAGGATGGTGTAGATGATGCTGTAGATGAGGACGTCTTTGAGGATGGTGTAGATGATGCTGTAGATGGGGATGTCTTTGAGGATGGTGTAGATGATGCTGTGTGTGGCTGTAGATGATGCTTTAGATGAGGACGTCTTTGAGGATGGTGTAGATGATGCTGTAGATGAGGACGTCTTTGAGGATGGTGTAGATGATGCTGTAGATGAGGACGTCTATGAGGATGGTGTAGATGATGCTATAGATGGGGATGTCTTTGAGGATGGTGTAGATGATGCTGTAGAGTAGGATGTCTTTGAGGATGGTGTAGATGATGCTGTGGATGAGGACGTCTATGAGGATGGTGTAGATGATGCTGTAGATGAGGATGTCTTTGAGGATGGTGTAGATGATGCTGTGGATGAGGACGTCTATGAGGATGGTGTAGATGATGCTGTAGATGAGGACGTCTTTGAGGATGGTGTAGATGATGCTGTAGATGAGGACGTCTTTGAGGATGGTGTAGATGATGCTGTAGATGGGGATGTCTTTGAGGATGGTGTAGATGATGCTGTGTGTGGCTGTAGATGATGCTTTAGATGAGGACGTCTTTGAGGATGGTGTAGATGATGCTGTAGATGAGGACGTCTTTGAGGATGGTGTAGATGATGCTGTAGATGAGGACGTCTTTGAGGATGGTGTAGATGATGCTGTAGATGGGGATGTCTTTGAGGATGGTGTAGATGATGCTGTGTGTGGCTGTAGATGATGCTTTAGATGAGGACGTCTTTGAGGATGGTGTAGATGATGCTGTAGATGAGGACGTCTATGAGGATGGTGTAGATGATGCTGTAGATGAGGACGTCTTTGAGGATGGTGTAGATGATGCTGTAGATGAGGACGTCTTTGAGGATGGTGTAGATGATGCTGTAGATGGGGATGTCTTTGAGGATGGTGTAGATGATGCTGTGTGTGGCTGTAGATTATGCTTTAGATGAGGACGTCTTTGAGGATGGTGTAGATGATGCTGTGTGTGGCTTTAGATGATGCTGTAGATGAGGACGTCTTTGAGGATGGTGTAGATGATGCTGTAGATGAGGACGTCTTTGAGGATGGTGTAGATGATGCTGTAGATGGGGATGTCTTTGAGGATGGTGTAGATGATGCTGTAGATGGCTGTAGATGATGCTGTAGATGAGGACGTCTATGAGGATGGTGTAGATGATGCTGTAGATGAGGACGTCTTTGAGGATGGTGTAGATGATGCTGTAGATGGGGATGTCTTTGAGGATGGTGTAGATGATGCTGTGTGTGGCTGTAGATGATGCTGTAGATGAGGACGTCTTTGAGGATGATGTGGACTCAGATTTTATTACCTCTAATAAGTGAGTGCCATCCAGCCATGAGGGGTCATTTATGGAAGAGCTTGATTTCTGTGTAACAAAGTCAAAAACATCCTGATTAACATTTTTTTATCACGAAAGAAGTAATGTGCTGAAATTGTAATAATTTTAAAACACTGATTTAATGTTGTGATTCAGACACCTTACTTGATTATTCTTGTCATAAACAAACTTCCTAAATCTTTTCAATTGTACACTAGTGATATTGGTCACAGGTGTATCGAGCCACCGGCTGACAGAGCTGAAAGCCTTCCTGACCAAATCCCTCTCACTCAAAGATAAATCCTCTTGCCTGGCCTTCTGGACAGAATGCTGGTTATAGAGATCCCACATCTCCTGAAAAGTATGGTTCTCTAACCCTTTCTGTTCATAAGCACATTGGTGGATGTTGGCCTCCAGGACAGATGACAGTTGTGGAAAGCTCTCTGCATACTCTGCCAGAAAGTCTCTAATCCAGGCACTTTGACCTTTTACATGTTTGTTGCAGAGTTCTTCTCTATGCTTGTCAACTAAACTGCAATAGATCAATTGCAAAATTAGCATTGAAACTTTGGAAAGATGAAAATATTATTTCCTTTTCACCTTTATTTATTTTTTTATAATCACTTAAAGGGTTAGTTCACCCAAAAATGAAAATTATGTCATTAATGACTCACCCTCATGTCGTTCCTAGCCCGTAAGACCTCCGTTCATCTTCGGAACACAGTTTAAGATATTTTAGATTCAGTCCGAGAGCTTTTTGTCCCTCCATTGAAAATCTATGTATGGTATACTGTCCTTGTCCAGAAAGGCAATAAAGACATCATCAAAGTAGTCCACGTGACCTCAGTGGGTTAGTTAGAATTTTTTGAAGCATCGAAAATACATTTTGTTCCAAAAATAACAAAAACGACGACTTTATTCAGCATTATATTCTCTTCCGGTTCTGTTGTCAATCCGCGTTCACAAGGCCAGTGACGCTGCTGACGTAAGACGCTGCTGACGTGTTATCTGGTGCATCAATTACAAATGCGCCCTAAATTTACTTTCTGTCTTTACTCGGTCAAAAAGGCACCAAATTCGAAAATGTTATTATATTTCGACTACATATATGACCCACTTTCAATAAAGATGAATGTTCCCACGGGTGAAATGCTCCTTTAAACAGGACACGCATTAGCTGAATAAACGTTAGCCAATACAAACATATTTCTAGAAAATAGTTGACAATTAATAGACAGGAGTCCTGTCACATGACCAATAATAGCAAAACGAATCACTTATTCTAAAAAGAATATCAAGTATAAGTTTAGATGAATCCGAAATATGGGGTTGTGTTAACAGTACAACGTCTGTCTTTTAACGAATTTTAACGAATTTTAAAAACACGGATGGATAATACACAATGCTTTCTGACATTTTGACAGAAAAAAAATTTAAACTTAGCCCGTAAATTTACAATTATCTTCTCTCTTCTCTCTCTGTGCGCGCGGTCTGTGTTTGTGAGAGAGCTCGCGCAGCACTAACGGTACTTTTTAATCCATAAGTAACTAATGCGCAAGTTTTCACACAAAATAAATATGTAACATAATGTAGCATCATCAAAGTAGTCCATGTGACCTCAGTGGGTTAGTTAGAATTTTTTGAAGCATCGAAAATACATTTTGTTCCAAAAATAACAAAAACGATGACTTTATTCAGCATTGTATTCTCTTCCGGTTCTGTTGTCAATCCACGTTCGCGACGCCAGTGATGCTGCTGACGTAAGACGCTGCTGACGTGTTATCTGGTGCATCTGTGTATTCGGGTTCAAATAAATATGTCTGGTTAAAAATGCAAGTCTTCCCCTGTGTGGAAATCCTTAGACATGTTTGCAAAGATTGTTTTGTTTACAGCGTGCGTCTCCCTCAGACTGTAAACGAAGCTCTGGCGCACCAGATAACACGTCAGCTCGTCTTACGTCAGCGGACTCATGAAAGCGGATTGACAACAGAACCGGAAGAGAATAAAATGCTGAATAAAGTCGTCGTTTTTGTTATTTTTGGAACAAAATGTATTGTCAATGCTCAAAAAATTCTAACTAACCCACTGAGGTCACATGGACTACTTTGATGATGTCTTTATTGCCTTTCTGGACAAGGACAGTATACCGCACATAGATTTTCAATGGAGGGACAAAAAGCTCTCGGACTGAATCTAAAATGTCTTAAAATGTGTTCCGAAGATGAACGGAGGTCTTACGGGCTTGGAACGACATGAGGGTGAGTCATTAATGACATCATTTTCATTTTTGGGTGAACTAACCCTTTAAGCTTAAATAAAACTTTAGCTTAAATAAAATATGCTTACTACTTCATCTATCCCACATCATGTGACAAAAGCCAGTGAAATGGGGCATTGAGGTATTGGCCAAATGTGAGTACCAGCTTGCCCAGACACTGCTGTGGTGATGGTGCTGGGACCCCATCAGCGTGAAGTGCTCTTCAGCGAGGGCTAGTGCAGTGGACTGGTTCTGTCGTGTTGTTGCTGGGACCCCATCAGCGTGAAGTGCTCTTCAGCGAGGGCTAGTGCAGTGGACTGGTTCCGTCGTGTTGTTGCTGGGACCCCATCAGCGTGAAGTGCTCTTCAGCGAGGGCTAGTGCAGTGGACTGGTTCTGTCGGGTTGGTGCTGGGACCCCATCAGCGTGAAGTGCTCTTCAGCGAGGGCTAGTACAGTGGACTGGTTCTGTCGTGTTGTTGCTGGGACCCCATCAGCCTGAAGTGTTCTTCAGCGAGGGCTAGTACAGTGGACTGGTTCTGTCGTGTTGTTGCTGGGACCCCATCAGCGTGAAGTGCTCTTCAGCGAGGGCTAGTGCAGTGGACTGGTTCTGTCGGGTTGGTGCTGGGACCCCATCAGCGTGAAGTGCTCTTCAGCGAGGGCTAGTACAGTGGACTGGTTCTGTCGTGTTGGTGCTGGGACCCCATCAGCGTGAAGTGCTCTTCAGCGAGGGCTAGTGCAGTGGACTGGTTCTGTCGGGTTGGTGCTGGGACCCCATCAGCGTGAAGTGTTCTTCAGCGAGGGCTAGTGCAGTGGACTGGTTCTGTCGTGTTGGTGCTGGGACCCCATCAGCGTGAAGTGTTCTTCAGCGAGGGCTAGTGCAGTGGACTGGTTCTGTCGTGTTGTTGCTGGGACCCCATCAGCCTGAAGTGCTCTTCAGCGAGGGCTAGTGCAGTGGACTGGTTCTGTCGTGTTGTTGCTGGGACCCCATCAGCGTGAAGTTTTCTTCAGCGAGGGCTAGTGCAGTGGACTGGTTCTGTCGTGTTGTTGCTGGGACCCCATCAGCGTGAAGTGCTCTTCAGCGAGGGCTAGTGCAGTGGACTGGTTCTGTCGTGTTGTTGCTGGGACCCCATCAGCGTGAAGTGTTCTTCAGCGAGGGCTAGTGCAGTGGACTGGTTCTGTCGTGTTGTTGCTGGGACCCCATCAGCGTGAAGTGCTCTTCAGCGAGGGCTAGTGCAGTGGACTGGTTCTGTCGTGTTGTTGCTGGGACCCCATCAGCGTGAAGTGCTCTTCAGCGAGGGCTAGTGCAGTGGACTGGTTCTGTCGTGTTGTTGCTGGGACCCCATCAGCGTGAAGTGCTCTTCAGCGAGGGCTAGTGCAGTGGACTGGTTCTGTCGTGTTGTTGCTGGGACCCCATCAGCGTGAAGTGCTCTTCAGCGAGGGCTAGTGCAGTGGACCGGTTCTGTCGTGTTGTTGCTGGGACCCCATCAGCATGAAGTGCTCTTCAGCGAGGGCTAGTGCAGTGGACTGGTTCTGTCGTGTTGTTGCTGGGACCCCATCAGCGTGAAGTGTTCTTCAGCGAGGGCTAGTGCAGTGGACTGGTTCTGTCGTGTTGTTGCTGGGACCCCATCAGCGTGAAGTGCTCTTCAGCGAGGGCTAGTGCAGTGGACTGGTTCTGTCGTGTTGTTGCTGGGACCCCATCAGCGTGAAGTGCTCTTCAGCGAGGGCTAGTGCAGTGGACTGGTTCTGTCGTGTTGTTGCTGGGACCCCATCAGCGTGAAGTGCTCTTCAGCGAGGGCTAGTGCAGTGGACTGGTTCTGTCGTGTTGTTGCTGGGACCCCATCAGCGTGAAGTGCTCTTCAGCGAGGGCTAGTGCAGTGGACTGGTTCTGTCGTGTTGCTGCTGGGACCCCATCAGCGTGAAGTGCTCTTCAGCGAGGGCTAGTGCAGTGGACTGGTTCTGTCGTGTTGGTGCTGGGACCCCATCAGCGTGAAGTGCTCTTCAGCGAGGGCTAGTGCAGTGGACTGGTTCTGTCGTGTTGTTGCTGGGACCCCATCAGCGTGAAGTGCTCTTCAGCGAGGGATAGTGCAGTGGACTGGTTCTGTCGTGTTGTTGCTGGGACCCCATCAGCGTGAAGTGCTCTTCAGCGAGGGCTAGTGCAGTGGACTGGTTCTGTCGTGTTGTTGCTGGGACCCCATCAGCCTGAAGTGCTCTTCAGCGAGGGCTAGTGCAGTGGACTGGTTCTGTCGTGTTGTTGCTGGGACCCCATCAGCGTGAAGTGCTCTTCAGCGAGGGCTAGTGCAGTGGACTGGTTCTGTCGTGTTGTTGCTGGGACCCCATCAGCGTGAAGTGCTCTTCAGCGAGGGCTAGTGCAGTGGACTGGTTCTGTCGTGTTGTTGCTGGGACCCCATCAGCGTGAAGTGCTCTTCAGCGAGGGCTAGTGCAGTGGACTGGTTCTGTCGTGTTGTTGCTGGGACCCCATCAGCGTGAAGTGTTCTTCAGTGAGGGCTAGTGCAGTGGACTGGTTCTGTCGTGTTGTTGCTGGGACCCCATCAGCCTGAAGTGCTCTTCAGCGAGGGCTAGTGCAGTGGACTGGTTCTGTCGTGTTGTTGCTGGGACCCCATCAGCGTGAAGTGCTCTTCAGCGAGGGCTAGTGCAGTGGACTGGTTCTGTCGTGTTGTTGCTGGGACCCCATCAGCGTGAAGTGTTCTTCAGCGAGGGCTAGTGCAGTGGACTGGTTCTGTCGTGTTGTTGCTGGGACCCCATCAGCGTGAAGTGCTCTTCAGCGAGGGCTAGTGCAGTGGACTGGTTCTGTCGTGTTGTTGCTGGGACCCCATCAGCGTGAAGTGCTCTTCAGCGAGGGCTAGTGCAGTGGACTGGTTCTGTCGTGTTGTTGCTGGGACCCCATCAGCGTGAAGTGCTCTTCAGCGAGGGCTAGTGCAGTGGACTGGTTCTGTCGTGTTGTTGCTGGGACCCCATCAGCCTGAAGTGCTGAGCAGCGGGCAGAGGAAAACTCATCCTTCGCTCTCTGTAGGAACATCACCAATGTAGCCTGCTGACGACCCTCTGGAGCACTGGGGTTATGAAGACGGATGACCAGCGTTGACATATCAAGGTACACAGAAATAAAAACACCACATTAAAGGTAACTATATTTTACTCATAATAGTAAGATTTCTATATTCACCAGCCTGCGATGTATTCTCTTTCAGCCAATTAGTTAAGCCTCATAAATAAACATCACAAACATCAACATTACTAATGTTCATATGCAAAGCCTTATAAATTACAGGTATGTAATGTGCAGGTCATTACTTAAAATAACTTATTATCGATAGAAATATCATGAAAGGATGATTAATGTAATCTCATTCATCTTTATATTTAAATATTCCTAAACTACTAAAGTATGCTTTACTAATCCATGTAATAGTTGGCAATAGGTTAACTTCAAAAATCAGAGACGGTGTATAATGTTATATTAAGTATATTTTGGTTTTGAATTCTTTAGTAATTCTGAATTCAGCTTTTGTACACGGTCCTTTTGTACTATTGTCCTTACAGTCTGTAAAAACCTAAACTTTGACTGTGTCCTTCAATGTTTATTTAGAAGCACAATGTAATATTACATTGTATTGCTAATATTAATAGTAGCTACACAATGTGATAGCATTTCAAATATCTTCCCTTTTTTATTTCACCTTAAACAAGGAAAGCAAACCTAGCCTGTAGCTAACTGTCTGCCATCATCAATTTACTAGCTAGATGTGATGTGGACAATTAACAGAAGCTGACTTACCTTTTTCTCACTTTTGTGTTGAATGTCTTTTCACACTAGATTTTCCGTCTGTAGAGGCAGAAACAAAGAATTACGATCCAACTTGATAATATGCTTGCGCTCGTAACTGATAGATGTCAAATCACATCAGAATTAGCGGTTGTGGTCTCTGATTGGTAGTCTTCAGTCGACATCGACCGTGTGATTGGTAGTCTACAGACGGAGTCTACTACTCTCGGCCAATCAGAAGGCCAAACTGAATACACTAGACAGCCCAGCATCTCTGGTCACTGATTGGTAGTCTACAGTCGACATCGACCGTGTGATTGGTAGTCTACAGACGGAGTCAACTACTCTCGGCCAATCAGAAGGCCAAACTGAATACACTAGACAGCCCAGCATCTCTGGTCACTGATTGGTAGTCTTCAGTCGACATCAACCGTGTGATTTGTAGTCTTTCACTAAAAATATGTAATTCATTGTGTCATAGACTAAATAATTTAGGACATTTTACATGATTTATTTAGGTAGATTCCATGACAGAAATCAAGCCTTAACTGCTCAAAAAGATTACGTGTAATATTTTAACCATATTTTTTTAAATGAGTTACAACAGATATCTAGTTCCCATCATGCTTTGCTTCAGACTGTTAAAGGAGAGCAAATGTTAAAATTAAGTGTTATTTGATGTGTTTTGCTCAATATTAATATACAGGGGAGATCTGTTAGTGTTTAATGTTCTATTATTTTGGAATTTAAAAGGTTTTCTGGAATGTCTGATATTTTGGGGTTACCATTGTACTGAAGAGTCGAGCCTGTGGTTCGGGTGAAATTGGCCTATTTCACATCAAGATATTAATCTCTGTATTTAAAGTTAATCGCATTATTCACATCAGTATAGTACTAATTTTATTGTTTTATACTGCGGTACAAACATACTGTTGTGCTTTTGATAAGTAGCTTTAAAATATGAATATAATGTATATAATTAAAAAAATTAAGAAATTTATGACATGTTTCTGAATGTATTTTTCTTAAAATGCATGAGTAAATACATCTGCAATATATTACACATACAGTACCATATCTGATCACATATGCATCTATATATTATTGAATATAAAATTACATACATTAAGTTCTACTATATTACTATATGTACAGGACATACAGAGGATTGAAATTCAGTTTCCCTCAGACCCATGGTTTAAAACACCAACATAACACAGACAAGTATTAAAAATATATATAAAATACAATACAAACAAAAGAAAAACCTCAGGCACATGAGAATTTAAATATGTTTACATTATAGAGTGCGAACAACAGTATGCAAGAAGAGAGAGCAGCAATTGTAAAAGTGTGTGTGTGTGCGTGCGTGCGTGCGTGCGTGTGTGCGTGCGTGCGTGCGTGCGTGCGTGTGTGTGTGTGCGTGCGTGCGTGTGTGTGTGTGTGTGTGTGTGCGTGTGTGTTATGGGGGTGAAGAGTCACAGTTCATTGCATCTGAGGGTTGAGGTCACATAGGCGTTCCGGGGGACGAATAGACCACGAACGGCCTATTCGTCACTCTGACCGCCTATGTGACCACGAACAGCCTATTCGTCCCACTAACTACCTATGTGACCACGAACAGCCTATTCGTCACTCTGACCGCCTATGTGACACCGAACAGCCTATTCGTCCCACTGACCGCCTATGTGACCAGGAACAGCCTATTCGTCCCACTGACCGCCTATGTGACCACGAACAGCATATTCGTCACTCTGACCGCCTATGTGACACCGAACAGCCTATTCGTCCCACTGACCGCCTATGTGACCACGAACAGCCTATTCGTCCCTCTGACCGCCTATGTGACCACGAACAGCCTATTCGTCCCACTGACCGCCTATGTGACCAGGAACGGCCTATTCGTCCCCCTGACCGCCTATGTGACCACGAACAGCCTATTCGTCCCACTGACCGCCTATGTGACCACAAAAAGCCTATTCGTCCTTCTGCACGCCTATGTGACCACGAACAGCCTATTCGTCCCACTGACCGCCTATGTGACCAAGAACGGCCTATTCGTTCCACTGACCGCCTATGTGACCATGTAAGGCCTATGTGACCACGAACGGCCTATTTGTCCGCCTGACCGCCTATGTGACCACGTAAAGCCTATTCGTCCCCCTGACTGCCTATGTGACCAAGAACGGCCTATTCGTCCCACTGACCGCCTATGTGACCACGAACGGCCTATTCGTCCCACTGACCGCCTATGTGACCATGTAAGGCCTATGTGACCACGAACGGCCTATTCGTCCCCCTGACCGTCCATGTGACCACGAACGGCCTATTCGTCCCCCTGACCGCTTATATGACACTAACATCCTATTCGTCCCACTGACCGCCTATGTGACCATGAATGACCTATTCATCCCCCTGACCGCCTATGTGACCATGTAAGGCCTATGTGACCACGAACGGCCTATTTGTCCGCCTGACCGCCTATGTGACCACGTAAAGCCTATTCGTCCCCCTGACTGCCTATGTGACCAAGAACGGCCTATTCGTCCCACTGACCGCCTATGTGACCACGAACGGCCTATTCGTCCCACTGACCGCCTATGTGACCATGTAAGGCCTATGTGACCACGAACGGCCTTTTCGTCCCCCTGACCGTCCATGTGACCACGAACGGCCTATTCGTCCCCCTGACCGCTTATATGACACTAACATCCTATTCGTCCCACTGACCGCCTATGTGACCATGAATGACCTATTCATCCCCCTGACCGCCTATGTGACCACGTAAGGCCTATGTGACCACGAACGGCCTATTCGTCCCCCTTGCTCACCTTTGTGACCACTAACAGCCTATTCATCCCACTGACCGCCTATGTGACCAGGAATAGCCTATTCGTCCCACTGACCGCCTATGTGACCACAAACCGCCTACTCGTCCCAGTGATCGCCTATGTGACCACGAACAGCCTATTCATCCCCCTTACCGCCTGTGTGACCACAAAAACCCTATTCGTCCCTCTGGACACCTATGTGACCATTCTGCAGCACGACTTTTAACAGGAACCAAAAAGCGCACACATATAACTCCAATTCTCACCTCATTGCACTGGCTTCCTGTTCGTTTTAGGATTGATTTTAAGATTTTATTGTTTGTTTTTAAAGCTGTAAATGGACTGGCCCCAACATATATTGCGGACCTCATTCAAATTTATGCGCCAGCGAGGTCACTGAGGTCGGAGGGCCAGCTCCAGCTTGCGGTTCCCAAGACAAGACTCAAAACTCGAGGGGACAGGGCTTTTTCTGTGGTGGGACCAAAACATTGGAACGCTCTGCCCCTCCATGTTCGAACTGCCTCGACAGTTGAGAGTTTTAAGTCTCGTCTAAAGACACATTTTTATTCCTTGGCTTTTAACTCCGCGTGAGTTGTGTGGTCCTCTGATGTCTTTTATTGTTTTATTGTATTACTGTATTTTAGGATTGAGATGTGCTTATTTTGTAATTTTTTTTTTTTTTTATGTTAATTGATCTGTATGTTTGAATCTTCTGTGCAGCACTTTGGAAACTTCCTGTTTATAAAATGTGCTATAGAAATAAAGTGGATTGGATTGGATTTGTCCACAAAGAGCCTATTTGTCCCCCTAAAAACCTATTCTTAGTCACTTTGTCCACGAAGAGCCTATTTGTCCACTTCCAACCTATTCTACGTCCCTTTGTCCACGAAACGCCTATTTGTCCACTTCCAACCTATTCTTAGTCCCTTTGTCCACGAAGAGCCTATTTGTCCACTTCCAACCTATTCTTAGTCCCTTTGTCCACGAAGAGCCTATTTGTCCACTTCCAACCTAAACTACGTCCCTTTGTCCACGAAACGCCCATTTGTCCACTTCCAACCTATTCTTAGTCCCTTTGCCCACGAAACGCCCATTTGTCCACTTCCAATCAATTCTTAGTCCCTTTGTCCACAAAACCCCTATTTGTCCCCTTCCAATCTATTCTTAGTCCCTTTGTCCACGAAACTCCTATCTATCCACTTTCAACCTATTCTTAGTCCCTTTGTCCACGAAACACCCATTTGTCCACTTCCAACCTATTCTTAGTCCCTTTGTCCACGAAGAGCCTATTTGTCCACTTCCAACCTAAACTACGTCCCTTTGTCCACGAAACGCCCATTTGTCCACTTCCAACCTATTCTTAGTCCCTTTGCCCACGAAACGCCCATTTGTCCACTTCCAATCAATTCTTAGTCCCTTTGTCCACAAAACCCCTATTTGTCCCCTTCCAATCGATTCTTAGTCCCTTTGTCCACGAAACTCCTATCTATCCACTTCCAACCTATTCTTAGTCCCTTTGTCCACGAAACTCCTATCTATCCACTTCCAACCTATTCTTAGTCCCTTTGTACACAAATAGCCTATTTGTCCACTTCCAACCTATTCTTAGTCCATTTGTCCACGAATAGCCTATTTGTCCACTTCCAACCTATTCTTAGTCCTTTTGTCCACAAAGAGCCTATTTTTCACAATTAATAAATTAATAGACAGGAGTCCTGTCACATGAGCAATAATAGCAAAACGAATCACTTAATTCTAAAAAGAATATCAAGTATAGGTTTAGATGAATCCGAAATATGGGGTTGTGTTAACAGTACAACGTCTGTCTTTTAACGAATTTTAAAAACACGGATGGATAATACACAATGCTTTCTGACATTTTGACAGAAAAAAATTTAAACTTAGCCCGTCAATTTACAATTATCTTCTCTCTTCTCTCTCTGTGCGCGCGGTCTGTGTTTGTGAGAGAGCTCGCGCAGCACTGATCAGGGGCGTCATGCAAGCCAAAATTCTGGGGGGGCACTATCTGAGGCAATTCTTTTCTGACGGTTAGACTAGCTAAATTTCCAGGTCAACCACAAATAATCCCACTACCTTTTAATATCAGCCGATAACTAATTAAATGCCTATTTGTTGCTTTGCCCACTTACCACTTCAAGACCATATGTAAAACATTGCCAGCTCAACGTGCGAGACGAGTGAGTTGCTTGAACATACACAGCAAAGATTCTAGAGCGCTGATTTGATATACACAGACACCATATTAGGAAAAAGGGGCGGGCTGATGCTGACCGATTTATTACACATCCAGAAGAATCAGGCATGCGATTGGCTAAGGACAAAAAAGCAGGAAAATATACAGATTTTCTTGTTTTATTAACATTAAATAGATAGTTCTCCCAAAAAATTTAATTGTCATCATTTACTCTCTCAAGTTGTTTTAAACCTGAATAAGTTTTTTTCTTCTGTTGAAGTTATTTGGAAGAATGTGGGTAACCAAACAGTTGATGTACCCCAGTGATTTCCATAGTATATTTTTCACAATGGAAGTCAGTGGGGACCAGCAACTGTCTGGTTACCCACATTCTTCAAAATATCTTCTTTTGTGTTCAGCACAATAAATAAATTAATATCGGTTTGGAACAACATTACAGTGAATAAATAATGACAGAATCTTTATTTTTGGGTGAACTATCCCTTTAAGGACAAGCGGCTGCATGTTTATTATTAGGGCTACTGTCTCTTTAAGACCTGTACGCAACGCGTCTAATTTGACAAGCAGATTTCTCTCAATTTTCTCGGTTTGCTTTCAGTTTAGACATAACCAACTTTCCTTATGTATTTGTGTGTAACCTTGTGTGTATTTGAGAGTATTAGCGAAATAAGACTCGAAAATAACTTAGTCCAGTAAGCCTGCGCTGTAGACAGGCTTTTAGTGCATGTGCGCGTCGGGTGTTCGCGCTCAGTAAAGCGCATGTTAGAACAGCGCATCTGCAGTGAATGACATGTTTAACCGGCAAGGCTTTAAAGCACATGCAAATAATTAACTTTTGTGAACTCACTGAACTGATGTGTCCCGTTCCTCTGCGCTAACATTTGATATGAGTATTTGTCGCGTTGTAGCCTACACTAATGCTGTTATTGTTAAGACGGAGGCGCCAGAACTGCAACTGATAGAATGCACGATATGTATTTCTACAAAAGCAGTCAGCAGCTTGTTTGGAGCAAGGATCATAGCGCAAATTTGAACTATATCGATATGGTCTAATTCCATATCACATTTAAAAATATATAGATATATTTTTTATATCGATATTGCCCACCCAGCAAAAACTCGTTGAAAAGACGTTGAAAAGACGACTTTGCCAGACGTCTAAACAACGTTAAATTTTGGTTGAAAAGTGAAAGGTGAAAAGCCGTCTTTTACAGGTCGTTGAAAAGACGTCTATAAAAAGACGTAAATATTACGTCTAAATTTGGTTGAAAGTGAAAGGGGAAAAGACGTCATTTTCAGGTCATTGACAAGACGTCTATAAAAAGACGAGAAAAGACGTCATTTTCAGGTTAAAAATACCTTTTAGGATTGACTTTAGCCTAATTTCAAGCATAAATTCATTATAATGTTATATATTCATTATATTATATTATATATTATTATTATTAATAATAATACTCTAAAAATAGAACAACTGACAAAAAATAACAAGAAAACGTTTATTTATTATACATTTATTTATTATACATTTAAAACATTTAATGACAAAAACACACGAAAAACTCATTATTGCTTATATCCCCCACCGCCAGATCGTCCAGGGGCATGCTTAAGGTGGTCTCCCACGGCTTTGTAGATCTCATGATCAGTGGCCTTGGTATTCCATTTTTTTATTGCATCTGTAATGATGACAACAACAAAAAAAATAATTTGTGTTCTGCTCAGTTTGTTACTCAAAAGAATTAATTAGAGAGGCAACGGTACACAGGCCTTTCAGTTCGGTTCGCATTTTCGCATGAGACTTCAGTGATGTTTTAACCACTGCACCTGCGGAAATTATTTTTAAAATATATAAATTTGCGACTATAGTTGGCTAAAGATGCTTTCGGGAAACACACCCCTGGACGGTAAGGATATGCTGGGAGTTGGAAGGGGTGTGTCGCGATTCTACAGGTTTGTGGATCTGAGTGTCACGATTTCGGTTTCATATCGCATATCGTTACAGCCCTAGTCATTTTAGAATGTTAAGTTCTACTTCTGTATAGTTATTTTGGTGAAAGTAACTCAAAAGTAATACAGGAGTAATGTAACGCATTAAAATTCTGAGACAGTAATATTGTAAGGTAATGAATTACTTTTAAATAACAGTAACAATATAATGTATTACAGTTTGGAAGTAACTTGCACAACACTGTATAATATTATTATTACCAAACCAAAACCAAAGCGTGACTTCAAAAACCGAGGTACCAAACCATAATTTTTGTGTTCTAATTCTCCTCCGATCATTGTCTATTATGAATGGTCTGTTACATCATGATGTTGTGATGTGGGACTTTGAATTCCATAAAACAAAATCATATACCTATCACAGTGGTGAACAGTGATGTTGATTGAAAGGCTGTTTTTGAGCCGTGGCCCTTCATGTTGAGCTGTGACATTAGATTGTTGGTCATCAGTCTGAAAGAGAAAGGGGGGAAGAAAGTGGTGGGGAATAGAGATGGAGAAAAGATGATTAGTCACATCCTCTACTTACATCTTCTTGGTGCAAGCTGGCAAAAGATGTGAGAAGGGATGAGTCAAGGTAACAGGCATTTTCTTTTATTATCAGAAATAAAATATTTTATGATGAAATAAATTAATGCTTGTGATTTGAATGTACATACCTGTCCAGAATCTTTGTTGTGCAATCCCTGATATTTTTGCCTCCAACTTTACTTAACTGGGTAATCTAAGAGGAAAAAAAGAAAATATCATACTAATATTGGTAACAAACATTTTCAGTCCTTGCATTAACCTAATCAATTGAACTTAATTTTATTGGTTAGGACAAGTCCAAATGTGTGTAAATAATGTTAAAGTAAACACAGTTCTGTATTTTCAGTAAAGTAGAATTATGAGTATTTCTATATTATTGGCATCATTGCATGAGGAACCAGGAACACAATTTAAACACAAACATTTAAATACAATATTTAGTACAATAATATTTACAGGTAATTGTACTCTAACTGTCACTAACACTTATTACATATAATATGTAATAGTATTATTTGTGGGTTTTCACTGTAAATAAAATACAATAACAAATATTAAAACAATTTCTGAGAAAAGCTGCGGCAAAATCAGTGGGAGTCTAGTATTGAGTCTAGGCCGCAATAAAAAAAAAATAAGAATCCAGGGCTGCGTTTCCCAAAAGCATCGTAAGCCTAAATTGATCGTAAGAACGATCGTACGACTGATCTTAATATTATGGTCTGTTTCCCAAAAGCATCGTAACTTAAGTAGCACTTGAAAATCTTCGTAGAACTACGAGTGCTCTGGAGTAATCGTAAATCCCCAAGTGCATCGTAAGAAGACAGAGTTATGAGCTCACCTGCAGGACAACCGGCAGATTACACTTTTATCTAGATTTAACAGATTACACTGCAACGTAAGTAGGCCTATAATATAAGGTTTTGATTGTACTTTATTGTACACTTGGTTGTACTCGTGTTTTGTTTATGTTTGTTTGTGTATTATTATTATTATTAAATTAAACGAATGAACAAAAAACAAAAAATCATAAAATAAGTAATCTGGGAAATAGACCGGGCAAAATAGGGATGAATTCAAAAAAATCTGTCAATGACTTGCTGGCGTGCACGAAAACCATATTGGGCATTTCTTGCGGACCTCCTTCCCTGATCTTTGAACACAGCAGATAGTTTGCAATGTGACAATGTCCTTCCAGATGTTTTGTTTTTCCTTATTTGTACGGTGTCCTTTAAATCTGTTAAAAATAAAATCTTTGTTTCCCTCTATCTCCTCTAAAAGCACATTAATTTTATCTTTTTGAAAGGTATCTTCTCTTGTTTTTTTGTTTTTGTTCAGCCATTTTGTCAGTCTGTATAGGTGCTTTATATCCATATTGTATTGATTTCTAATCCACAACACGATTATTAGGTTAAACGTTCAGAATACGATTCCATATAAGGTTATATTTCAGCACTTCGCGAATGGACAGCGACGCTTAAGTAGCGTTCTCGCGCGTTCATGTTAAGTGCAGTTTTGGGAAACGCGCGTGGAATTGCGTCGAGCGTTCGTAACCTTGCACGTAGAGAGCGCTCTTAAGAGCTAAGATACATCGTTATCGGGAAACCCGGCCCTGGACTGATTGAATAAATTACATACAGTAAAAGTAAGTGATAAGTGTTCATTATGCTATATGTTTTGAAGAAGAAGAAGAAGAAGAAAAGAATAAGCAAACTGGTAAATAATTATATTTTACCAGAACATCTCTCTCTTCCTTATTTTGGAGCTTCTCCTCCAAGTTATTTAGCTCCTCTATCAGCTCCATTTTTCTAATGTGGTATGCAGAATTATTAGGTTCTGCACATCCAATTCTCTTGACCTCCTGCATTATCTCCACCAGCTTTTTGAAGACACATTTCTGGAATTCTAAAATGTTAAAAACATTTGACAAGAATATTAATTATCAAAATATAATCAATAATCAATTCAAATTTCACTAGATAAAATGATTCATCTTGATATCAGTAATGGAATTTGACTAGTAAACATGTGAATTATTGGTATCAAACATTGGGAAATCACTTGTGAGTACACATCACAACAAATAGTAAAAACTGTAATTCTATAAATGTACTTGTAATTTTGTTGTTAATTATCACAATAGGCTGCCATTCCAATTCAAATTGTCATATGCAGATAAATACAAAAACAGTATTCTTTATGCCTATCTACAAATATACAAGACAAAGTAATTACTTACTGGATGTGGGCATTGGAAATACATCCATGCTGTGGCCAGTTGGAGCCCTTGGTGTTTCTGAAAGAAACATTTAAAGCTCAGTTCATACCAAGAGAAAGAAAAAAAAATAGCTGCACTTCATATATTGTATTTTCAAGACAGGAACTAAAAACTAACCAGATGCACTTCTTTTGATTTGTATTCTAATTTTATACTTGGTCATGTTCTACTTGAAGTTGTCCACCCCCCAAAATCAGTTACACAACAATGTAATCTAACTAGTTCCCACGTCTAGAAAAACTTTTTTTTTTTGTTGCTCTGATGCTCTCATCTATTTTCAATGTAAGTCGATGGGGTGGTTGCTAGGGTGCTGTGTTTGGGGTGGTTGCTAAGGTGTTGCTAGGCGGTTGCTAATGTATTCTGGGTGGTTGCTAGGAGGTTACTATGGTGTTCTGGCTGGTCACTATGATGTTGCTAGGTGGTTGGTAGTTGTCACACAGTTACTGTGGAGTTTTAGAGTTCTTAACATGTTCTTAGCATGATTTAGCTAATCACTTAGCTAATCACAATTAGCATGCAGGGCTTTCATCTGAAGCTGTCATAGTGTTTCTTGAGTGACTAGAGTATTCTGTCGGGTCTAATGATGGTATATGTACTTTTGCAATTGCGCTTTCTGTAAATTAGTGTTATTTTACGGAGTGGGGTATTTGGCCTCAAGTCCATTACCCAACCTGGAGGACCGGGTGTTGTTCTTCGTCTGGCCCCTCTCCTGAGACCTGTTTGGCATGGTTAGACCTATTAGGGACCAAGTCCCCACCGGCTACTCAGGGTTGTAAAGACCCCCCATCCCCCATTCCCCACCCCACACACAGACACACAGCATGTTAAGGTTACAACACAAGTTACTTCTTGCCAACAATTTTATCTAACAAGTTGATTATCTTACCATGTCTAGAAGTGGACTGCCTTCTATGGTGTGATCGACTGGAGGAGTTTGATCGCTCCCTTATTGGGGTGGAATGCACTGTAACATGAAATGTGTTACAGGAAGACAGTAAATTGTTTATTTTGATGAAATAAGAATGTTGTGTTTTGGTAATACATTCTGAGTTGCTATAACCTCCTGTTTCAATGCAGTGTAAAATAAAAATAAATTTAAAATAAATAAATAAAACCTATTTCGATCCGATATAAAGACAATCTGCCACACGTAGGCGCATATACTTTTCTTATGCAGTGCCGTCTGCATGGGTACACACACACACACACACACACACACACACACACACACACACACACACACACACACACACACACACACACACACACACACACACACACACACACACACACACACACACACACACACACACACACACACACACACTATGTACCAATGTTTCTTGCCAACAATTTTATCTAACAAGTTGATTATCTTACCATGTCTAGAAGTGGACTGCCTTCTATGGTGTGATCGACTGGAGGAGTTTGATCGCTCCCTTATTGGGCTTGGAGTATCTTCAAGTTTAACAGTACAAACAATTCACATAATAGCTTATCCCATCAGATCCATCCAAAAGTGTAATGATTGTTACACACAAAGCTTAACATTACCTGGAATTTCAATTTCAGCATCTTCTGAAGATGAATCTACCAGCTGTCTACTCCAGGCCAACTGGTTATTCTGATCCATGGATAATTCTGCAAGAAGAAAAAAACTATCAAACAGGACATTTTTAATATGATGTGATTTGAAATTACTTGTTTTTTAACTTTTATATTATACAGAGGACTTAAATAATGTGATTATTTACACTATACAATAAGCAATACTGTTCTCTATTTTCTGTTGACCACTGGATTAAGCCCTCTTGATTTACCTTCAGAAGTGGTGTGGACAATGGTAGCAGTGGCTTGGTTTTTCGGGAGTTCGGGAGGCTTTGGAAATGCCTGCAAATTCTTATCTATATATAAAACAGTCAAAAGGGTATTTATACATCACTCTGCCCACATGTTGGGATAAACATGTAATTTTTTCACACAAAAAAACGTAGAAAATCCATATTTCTAATTGGTTTCGAGAAATGTATTCGCCCTCACTTGGCTTGTTCTTGACCTTTGAGACATCATCTTCTGAGATAATTGACCCTGCAATTGTTACATGAGTAAGCCTTTTTTTTTGCAAGTAAAAAAAAATGAAGGGCTCGACTTTAAGCCTTGACGTGCTTGTCTGGGAAAAAATATATAATTTATTCTGTAGCTATATTCTCATCAGTGTTCTATCAGCTGTGACATAGCCTATTTAAATCTACATTTATGCTATTGTCCCCAAGGACATTTTTTTCCCCTTTAAAATTATCATTTTCCCCCTAATGTTGTCAGATATATGCTTCATCTTTCATGTCAAATTCTTTTAATTTTGATCAATAAACTAAATTAGCATATTAAGACACTATGGCTGTTTCCAATCAAATTAAGAAATGCTGGTAGGGGGAGGGGTAATGATATCTTTAAACATGAAACTAAACCGCCAATTGTTGGCGGTGAGTGTCCGTCTTAATGAGTGAGTCATTTGATTCAAACAATTCGTTCAAACGGCTGATTCATGAGAGATTGAGGCAATTGTTTATGAATAGGTGATTGAATCTTTGACTCAATCGATTCGTTCCAAACGCTGAATCATTAAGTAATATTAAACTCTGGTTGAGTGTTGCTGTGCTATGTGGTTTAATTCTGCTGTGGTCTTTGTGTGGAACTTTTTCGAGACTGAAATAGAACAAAATCAGTCAATATTGCGTCAAAAAAAGTAAGTAGGCTTACTTATTTATTGAACTATTGTACGAAAATCAGTCACATTTTCAATCGTGATGGTATTCAGGAAACCGGCACTTGGTCGTGTAATGTTGCTTAACTGTAGCCTATCATATGTTAATAATATGTGATATGTTAATATATATAAATATTAGGGCTGTCAAATGATTAATCACATCCAAAATAAAAGGTTTTTTTTACATAATATATGTGGGTGCACTGTGTATAATTATTTTGTATATATATATATATATATATATATATAAATACACACACATGCATGTATATTTAAGAAAAAAATATTATTTATATATAAAATATTTCTATTTATATATAATATAAATTATATATAAATCTGTATACAGTATATACATGAGAATATTTCTTAAATATATACAAGCATGTGTGTGTATTTATATATATAAAATAATTATACACAGTGCACCCACATACATTATGTAAAAAAAAACTTTTATTTTGGATATGATTAATCACGATTAATCATTTGACAGCCCTAATAAATATAAAAACTTTACCACAGCATGTTAACCCAACACGTTCCCGCCTGCAAAAAGGTGCTTAAATCTCTTGTTATAGCCTACTATTATCACCAGGGGCGTCACTAGGCCCTTTTTAGGGGGGCTTCAGCCCCCCTAAACTTCTGCCTAGCCCCCCTAAAAATGTGAGATTAATGTAGGCTACACAAATTCGTGTTCGCTTCAGTCTTGTTATAATCAGATTCAGCGCGTTCTTCATCTTCAATCCGCAGCGGCGCCGACAGAGAGCACGTCAGAAACAGAGGACAGGGTGTGTGTGTGTGTTCATGTGTGTGTTCATCTGAGCCTCATTGGTCTGTCACTGCTCGTCAATGTCAGAATATTTGAGATGACCAATCAAATCAAAGTAGGCAGGCTTTATGTTCACAGACGTTGCTGAGCGCGAATTTTAACAGTGCGACTCGACGCGTACGGTCCAGTGCGAGATAAGATGCAAGTAGCTAAACTTAACATTTCATATTTGACATTTTTTAGGTCATAAATGTTAAACGAATGACAAAAAATAATCAGGCAAACTAATATAGTTTTGTCTAATTTCGCCATTTTGAACTGAAAATAGGCTGTAACGTGACTCATGTAATGTAATAATTAGTTTACAAGAAACATTAACAAAGCCGTTTTCATCATGTTAGGCACAAGATTAATAATGAATGTGTACATATTGAGGATATAATACAAATTGTAGCCTTTAGTAAATTAAAAAAGCTCAGCTTTAGGAGAGGAAGAGAAAGGGATGAGGAGACTGAGCAAAAAAGAAAGAGTGATGGAGATGAGAAGAGAGCAGGTATTGACAAATAATCTACTGCCCACTGACATGGTTTTAAAGCTATTTCTTATCCTTTTTTGGTCTTCAAACGTCTTGAAATGCACATATCAGAGAAATAAAAAATTTGAACCCCCTACCAACCTCAAATTTAGGACCTCTTTGATTATAAAGCCCTGTCTACGGCCCTGTATTAGGCATAAGATCAATAATAAATGTGTAGCCTACATATTGTGAATGCATTTAATAAACTTAATTACCTTTAGTAGCTTTCAGAAAATAAACGCGTCTGAGAAAATGATTCATAGGCAAAATCAACCTATCAATTGACCCTATGTTTACTTTCTTCACTGACAGACAAAAATGAAAAGCCTATATCAGTCAAAGCTCAGCTTTAGGAGGGGAAGAGACAGGGCAAGATAAAAACAAAGAGAAAAAGAGTGTGATGCTGATGAGGAGAGAAAAATAATCAGCTGCCCACTATCCAAGTTTTTTGGCCTTCAGAACATCTTAAAATGCACATATGTAGATATGAGAAATCAAAATTTTCTCGGGGAGACCCCGAACCCCCTTATTTGCCCTACCTCACATTAGGGACCACAGTTATTATAAAACCGTGCCTTTGCATCGTAATGAAAATGGTTAATAGTGATCTTTAGATCCTAAACTAAAGTGTTACATTTTTTTTTTTTTTTTAAATCATATTGGGGGCTTAGCCCCCCTAAAATGAAAATCCTAGTGATGCCCCTGATTATCACCAAATATTGGACAGCTTTTTTCTTTAAATTAGGACAGGTTTTGTATTTATTTTTGAAAATGATTGATCATAGTTTTTTTTTTTTCATTTAAGTTTTTTTTATCAGGCTACTTGTCTGGTCGGGCATGTAAAATTATCTTTCACTTGCCCCTTCAAAAAATCCACTTGTCCCAGACAAGCAGACAAGCGGCAATGTCGAGCCCTGTATGTATAAATATTTTGGAGAACAATTATGCACTTACATTCCATATAATCTTCATGTTTCCTCTTTTTAACAACTCTCTTTTTATATGGCATAGTGGTGATATTTTCATGGTCAGTTTGGGCTGATGACGTGTAGTCATAAAGCTCACAGTCTTTCTCGTTTTCTACAAAATAAAGTTAAGTTAAATAGAAATGTAAAAGTAACCTATGCAACTAACACAGGGAATTAATAACACCAAATTTAGTAGGCTATGTGTATTTACCTGATGTCATTTTTATTTTCACCAGCTGGAAAGTGAGCCAGTCCTCCATGGGGTTTAACTTTTTTTTATGTGCTGACTGCACCTGGGTCTTTGGCCATCTCACAAGTTTTTCACTTTGAAGAATCCAGTTTTTTGGGACTACACCCTCAAAATGTTTGTCACCCTCAATCCAAACAGCCCTTGCAAAAACCATGTCTGAAACTACAAAAGGGCAACTTAAAAAAAAAAAAAAAAAACTTCGTTTTTCAAACTACATTATGCAACAACGAGAAGATGGCATATCCTCCATGATGTGGTAGACATACAACTTTTGTTTTGAAGTCCTGTATTTGTAGTAGCTGTGTTTTAGCTGTGCTGGTACTGCCAACAAAAGCAATGTCCAGGAGTTTCGACTGGCAAGGCTTTTCAAATAGGTTGGAGGTTTGGTGTTCTGGGATGACACTGCAAACCAATTTGCCATCTGTTTTTTTTTCAGTTACAAAAGCTACGCTGCCATCTTGGAGCAAAAAGCAGCTGTCCCTCTGCTTTCCTGACACTACCTGCAGGCGAGTTTGCTTCTGTTTCGTATTTGTTTGTGCACGCTCCTTCTCTGCCATACGCTTTGCCACTTGCACCAAAGGGTTATGGCTGGTCTTGACAAGCTTCTTGATGGTTTTCAGATGGTTCTCAAAAGGGAACGCAGATATTTCATTTAATGAACAATCAAAATGTGCAACATCTTCATGGAGGTGTTTTATGTTATGCACATTGTAGACCGTGAATTTATTTCCATAGACCTCAGCGCTATTGATGACAAAATGATTAAGAAGGTCTGCTGCATATGGTAGAAAGTGGTTTCTCCGCTCGCGATCTGCAGAAAGAAGGATCGACATTCCAATCGTCAGGCAAAGGAAGTGGTCGTATACATCCGGGTCCACAATTCCATGGAGTATCACTGGTCCAGTGTACAGCAGGAACTGTCGGAACTCAGTGGCTTTCCATCTATCCAACTCCTGAAGGGATCTGGGCTTCCTTGCCATCTCACTGGGCATTGAGTTCCTCAGTTTAACGAGTTCACTGGAGAGTTCAGCTCTCTGTCTCGGAGAGAGTCTACGGGGATTGGGGATCCTGCAAAGGTAGTGCAGGATGCGCCTCACAACCCCAAGGCAAACAAGGTGCATGTAATCAAGAACAAAAGAGCCGACACATGGGATTCCTGCTCTGATCAGTGGTGTCTCCCCATTCTGGTGTTTTGCTCTGTACGCCACCTGGCTGAACTTCTCATCTGTCCTGCTAGGGGATGTATCCTTGCTGTTGAACACTATTTTGCCCAACCATTCTCCCTCCTCTTCACACCTCTCACAGCTGTAGTATCCAGTGTGGTATATTATATTTTTCAAGAAAGCTCTTGCTGGAGCATCACAGATAAAGGCTTTTATTTGAAACTGTATGACATTTCCATTGTGTTGGATTCCATTTTCCCTGAGCCTCTTGATTTCTTCTACCAGGTCTTGGACATAGTCTTCCAATGGTTCAGGTGGCCAGTCCTACTGGTGGCCTAACGGCGATGTTTTTGTCAACTGACAACGATACCACTGTAGCGCGAGAGCGACTGAGGTACGAAATTGAGCAGGTGAACAAGCTGAACGCAAATACGTCCTTGTTGATACTTGGAAAGGAAGGAAAAATCTGTACGCACGTCAGCCTGTTATGTCCTCATATCTCCTCTCCTTTTCACTCCGGCAAATCGGAAAATCCGGAAAAATCACATTCCTGAGAATAGGCTACATTTGAGTCGTTATAGGCTCTGGTAATTATGGAGCATAATAGGAATCAAAAAAATTATCAGGGAGGAAAAATATGAGGGGGCACGTGCCCCCTCACTTTGAATGGGCATGACGCCACTGGCACTGATACCCCAGGTAACACAGTATGTTGTGACGACGTCGTCAGTTAGTCGTCGTTTGGTCAGCGTGACATTACTTTATGACAACATTGTGAGGACGTCGGGGTAAAGTTCCATTTTTTATAATCTTGGCTAGCGTTCCAGAAAACGTTCCAGACGTTCAAAAGACGTCGCTAGTTTATCCCATGGAAACATTGTAAAGACGTGGTCAACTGGTCACCAGATAACTTAATAAAATCTTGGATGAATTAAGTACATTTCCCATATAATATCCAAATGGCATATCACTAAGATAATACTTGTAACGCAATTTTCTGGAAAGTTATCTGGAGACCAGTTGACAACGTCGCTACAACGTTCGAGATCTCCATGGGATAAACTAGCGACGTCTTTTGAGGACGTGCCCACAACTTTTCTGGAACGTTAGCCAAGATAAAAAATGGAAACTGTACCACGATGTGTCCTCACAACATTTTATATGTAGAGAGAGGCGCGTTGTTATAGCGAATACAACCCCGACAGGCTGATTAGGACCCCGACGCGAAGCTGTACATCCCGCTTATTACATGGCTCCTAACAAATAAATATAGAATTTGACACAAAATATTGATTTTAAAAAGGAGTTTATTGATTTAAAAACAATTGTATAGCTTTTAGTCCGGAAGTCCGGTTAGAATCCATGGCAACGTTCTGTTTTTCATGGCAACGGTGTGTTATATTTGGACGTGTGTTAATTCATATCATCCTTTACAGGAGTATTACATTTTCACTACTTTCAGGTGGTGTAAGTCTCTAAAATCACACAAATAATACGTACAACTGTTCCTGACAGTTTTATTGACACACATCTGTTGAATATGTACTTTATAGAAATAGTTTAGTGTCTTTGGAAAAAGTCCGTTAGCATCTCAACCGTTTTCAGAACCGGTAACGTTAAGTTAACTGTTAGGCTAACCTAAGCTCTTGTTTTTTAAAGTTTGGTCTTTTAATCTCATATTTATGTGTAGATGAGATTTTTTGTTAGTTTAAGATTTTGCTGGCAGTTGAATGGAGATGGTTCTCACTGCAGAACATGAAATCCACGGGGAGGAGTCGGATCCAGATCCAACTCCTCCCACCTTACATACACCTCAACCTACCCAACTCCGCCCCCTGATACCTAAACACACCCCTAATCCGTAAACCCAACCCTAATCCTAGCCATCTCCACCCCTTGGATCTTGATCCGACTCCTCCCCGTGGATCTCATGTACTGCATTGAGGTGCTACTGGTTGAATGGGTGATTGGAAGTTGGTTAATTTTTTAACCAACTGATTATTTAACATGCTGTTAGTCGATGACGTCACTGACACTGAGTGCAAAAAATATCTGAAACTAGTTCAAATGTGTTTTGATCATTCACGGTAAACAACTTGATAAAAATTCTGTTATTTTAGCAGCGACAAAATAACCTCTCTACAGAGGGGAAACTCCAAGATCTCAACATTTCTGAAGAAAGCTGCTGGCAGAGAAGAGAAACAGGTGAACTGACGAAGCTTAATGAATAACTTCATATCCATTTTCCCCCACAATATTTTTTGACCTATATCACCATACATCTGTTTTCTTCCTTTTTATTATCTCAAATTTACATTTTTATTCATTTAATTTATTTTAAGAAGGCTTTGACATCCAAATGTAAGTGACGCTATATGAGCAATATTAAATGAATAACTAAACCTAAAGCATAAATTCTGTTATCCTAAGAAATTATTTTCTTTATATTCGTCTTTCTCTTTTCTGCATTTCACCTCCGCTGTAGCTTCTTGCCTTTTAATAAACCTGCCATTTTTTATGCTAAATATTGTTGGCTCTTTGACAAATTGTTTCTGTTGATCTTCCATGATGATGCCCTGCACCATAGTAGAGCTGGAGCTGATCTCCTGTCGGACAACATCTCTTAAGGCGCTATGAACCACGGGACTAAGTTAGTAAGTAAAACCTCAAACATACTCTAATGTTCAAAAGTTTGGTGTTGGTACAATTTTTTGTCTTTGAAAGGAGTGTCTAATGCTCACCAAGACTGTATTTATTTGATCAAAAATACAGTAAAAACAATATTATTGTGAAATAATATTAAAATTTAAAATAACTGTTTACTATGTGAATATATTGTAAAATACAATGTATTCCTGTAATCAAAGCTGTATTTTCAGCATCATTGCTCCAGTCTTCAGTTTTACACGATCCTTCAGAAATCGTTCTGATACGATGCTCAAGAAACTTTTCTGATTATTATCAATTTTGAAAACAGTTCAGCTTCATGAAAACAGCTTCATGTTTTTGTGTACACTACAAATCAAACATTAGGGGTCAGTAAGAATTTTTTTTTTTTTTGGAAGACATTAATAGCAAGAATGCATTAAATTGATCAAAAGTGACAGTAAAGACTTTTATAATGTTATAAGATTTTTTAACTTTCAAACTTTTCTTTGAACTTTGTATTGTGGGAGTATTTGTATAAAGGCATCATGGTTTACACAAAAATCTGAAGCAGCACAACTGTTTTCAACACTGACAATAATCAGAAATGTTTTTGAGCATCAAATCATATTAGAATAATTTCTAACTGATCATGTGACACTGAAGCCTGAAGTAATGATGTTGCAAATTTAGCTTTGATCACAGGAATACATTTAATTTTAACATATTCACATAAACAGTTATTTTAAATTGTAATAAAGTTTCACATTTACTGTATTTTCGATCAAATAAATGCATCCTTGGTGAGCATAAAAGACTTTAAAAAAAAATGAAAAGCCATAGATTATCAACATTAATAAAGTACTCCTCTGTTTTAGCTGCCTAAGAAGGACGATGAGGTGACGGTGCAGCTAGCGATAAAGAAGAGGAGGAACACGCAAGTTAGACAATTTTATTATACCTTTCTATCAAAAAGCTATTAACCTGACTACAATAGTATGGTACAATTTATTTTTCAGCTTCCAGTGAATATAGAGATCGAGACCCTACTCCTATCCTTCCCTCAGAAGATCCTGCCCTCCGCTGGTGGGGTAAGAAAGAGACTCTTCCTCTTCTCTTACAGCTCTTCATCATCTCCCACTGCCTCCTCAACACTGTCTGAGAGAGTGTTTCTCACAGCTGAGACACAGCCAGGAATGACACATCTCAGATTCTCTCAGAGAAAGTTATCAAGCTCATTTTGAAGCTCCGAAAACTCTTGATGTATATTTGGGTGGGTGAAATAATACAGGAGTGAAGCTAGAAATCTATATTGTTTTTTTACATATCTTTACTCTTTATGAACACTTTTTGTATTATTTGTTTGCCTCAGAGAAGCTCAAGGACTATAGATCTTTGGCAATTGTCACATTGTTCAGATTTTGCTACTGGTAGTGAATCAATGAAGCACATCACCACCAGACATTTATAGCAGGACTCTCACAGGACACTCAGGAAACAATTTAACCTATTTCTGCAAATAAAATGAATAATAAAGAAACATCTGATTCTTATTTTATTTCTTTTTTATGTCTTTATTGCTTTTGCGCCAAAATAGAGAGTAGTGTCAATAAGAGTATTGGTAAGTTTCAGTTATAAAATCATTATTTAAATACACCCATCCCTAATGATAAGGCACTTTTTTCAATAAAAAGAATAATAGTTGGTTGCATTATTCATTGATTATGTTTTTTTGATTAATTAATTGACATGTTCTGTACTCATAACTTGTTAACACTTTACATGCTTAAAAAATCGTTAATTAATTAATTGACATGTTAATTAAATCAACGAGCGCGTGCTGCTCCTGTACCGTATACGCACCACATACACACTGCACACGGAGTATGTGTGAAAACACTGTAGCGCGTGCTGGTCCTGTACCGTATACACACCGCAACACACACCGCAACACACTGCACACAGAGTATGTGTGAAAACACTGTAGCGCGTGCTGCTCCTGTACCGCATACACACCGCATACACACTGCACACGGAGTATGTGTGAAAACACTGTAGCGCGTGCTGCTCCTGTACCGTATACGCACCGCAACACACACCGCATACACACTGCACACGGAGTATGTGTGAAAACACTGTAGCGCGTGCTGCTCCTGTACCGTATACACACCGCAACACACACCGCATACACACTGCACACGGAGTATGTGTGAAAACACTGTAGCGCGTGCTGCTCCTGTACCGCATACACACCGCATACACACTGCACACGGAGTATGTGTGAAAACACTGTAGCGCGTGCTGCTCCTGTACCGTATACGCACCGCAACACACACCGCATACACACTGCACACGGAGTATGTGTGAAAACACTGTAGCGCGTGCTGCTCCTGTACCGTATACACACCGCAACACACACCGCATACACACTGCACACGGAGTATGTGTGAAAACACTGTAGCGCGTGCTGCTCCTGTACCGTATACACACCGCATACACACTGCACACGGAGTATGTGTGAAAACACTGTAGCGCGTGCTGCTCCTGTACCGCATACACACCGCATACACACTGCACACGGAGTATGTGTGAAAACACTGTAGCGCGTGCTGCTCCTGTACCGCATACACACCGCATACACACTGCACACGGAGTATGTGTGAAAACACTGTAGCGCGTGCTGCTCCTGTACCGCATACACACCGCATACACACTGCACACGGAGTATGTGTGAAAACACTGTAGCGCGTGCTGCTCCTGTACCGTATACACACCGCAACACACACCGCATACACACTGCACACGGAGTATGTGTGAAAACACTGTAGCGCGTGCTGCTCCTGTACCGTATACACACCGCATACACACTGCACACGGAGTATGTGTGAAAACACTGTAGCGCGTGCTGCTCCTGTACCGCATACACACCGCATACACACTGCACACGGAGTATGTGTGAAAACACTGTAGCGCGTGCTGCTCCTGTACCGCATACACACCGCATACACACTGCACACGGAGTATGTGTGAAAACACTGTAGCGCGTGCTGCTCCTGTACCGTATACGCACCGCAACACACACCGCATACACACTGCACACGGAGTATGTGTGAAAACACTGTAGCGCGTGCTGCTCCTGTACCGTATACACACCGCAACACACACCGCATACACACTGCACACGGAGTATGTGTGAAAACACTGTAGCGCGTGCTGCTCCTGTACGTATACACACCGCAACACACACCGCATACACACTGCACACGGAGTATGTGTGAAAACACTGTAGCGCGTGCTGCTCCTGTACCGTATACACACCGCAACACACACCGCATACACACTGCACACGGAGTATGTGTGAAAACACTGTAGCGCGTGCTGCTCCTGTACCGTATACACACCGCAACACACACCGCATACACACTGCACACGGAGTATGTGTGAAAACACTGTAGCGCGTGCTGCTCCTGTACCGTATACACACCGCAACACACACCGCATACACACTGCACACGGAGTATGTGTGAAAACACTGTAGCGCGTGCTGGTCCTGTACCGTATACACACCGCAACACACACCGCATACACACTGCACACGGAGTATGTGTGAAAACACTGTAGCGCGTGCTGCTCCTGTACCGTATACGCACCGCAACACACACCACATACACACTGCACACGGAGTATGTGTGAAAACACTGTAGCGCGTGCTGCTCCTGTACCGTATACACACCGCAACACACACCGCATACACACTGCACACGGAGTATGTGTGAAAACACTGTAGCGCGTGCTGCTCCTGTACCGTATACGCACCGCAACACACACCACATACACACTGCACACGGAGTATGTGTGAAAACACTGTAGCGCGTGCTGCTCCTGTACCGTATACACACCGCAACACACACCGCATACACACTGCACACGGAGTATGTGTGAAAACACTGTAGCGCGTGCTGGTCCTGTACCGTATACACACCGCAACACACACCGCATACACACTGCACACGGAGTATGTGTGAAAACACTGTAGCGCGTGCTGCTCCTGTACCGTATACGCACCGCAACACACACCGCATACACACTGCACACGGAGTATGTGTGAAAACACTCTAGCGCGTGGTGCTCCTTTACTGTATACGCACCGCAACACACACCGCATACACACTGCACACGGAGTATGTGTGAAAACACTGTAGCGCGTGCTGCTCCTGTACCGTATACGCACCGCAACACACACCACATACACACTGCACACGGAGTATGTGTGAAAACACTGTAGCGCGTGCTGCTCCTGTACCGTATACGCACCGCAACACACACCACATACACACTGCACACGGAGTATGTGTGAAAACACTGTAGTGCGTGCTGCTCCTGTACCGTATACACACCGCAACACACACCGCATACACACTGCACACGGAGTATGTGTGAAAACACTGTAGCGCGTGCTGCTCCTGTACCGTATACGCACCGCAACACACACCGCATACAAACTGCACACGGAGTATGTGTGAAAACACTGTAGCGCGTGCTGCTCCTGTACCGTATACGCACCGCAACACACACCGCATACACACTGCACACGGAGTATGTGTGAAAACACTGTAGCGCGTGCTGCTCCTGTACCGTATACGCACCGCAACACACACCGCATACACACTGCACACGGAGTATGTGTGAAAACACTGTAGCGCGTGCTGCTCCTGTACCGTATACGCACCGCAACACACACCGCATACACACTGCACACGGAGTATGTGTGAAAACACTGTAGCGCGTGCTGCTCCTGTACCGTATACGCACCGCAACACACACCACATACACACTGCACACGGAGTATGTGTGAAAACACTGTAGCGCGTGCTGCTCCTGTACCGTATACGCACCGCAACACACACCGCATACACACTGCACACGGAGTATGTGTGAAAACACTGTAGCGCGTGCTGCTCCTGTACCGTATACACACCGCAACACACACCGCATACACACTGCACACGGAGTATGTGTGAAAACACTGTAGCGCGTGCTGCTCCTGTACCGTATACGCATTGCATACACACTGCACACGGAGTATGTGTGAAAACACTGTAGCGCGTGCTGCTCCTGTACCGTATACGCACCGCAACACACACCGCATACACACTGCACACGGAGTATGTGTGAAAACACTGTAGCGCGTGCTGCTCCTGTACCGTATACGCACGGCAACACACACCGCATACACACTGCACACGGAGTATGTGTGAAAACACTGTAGCGCGTGCTGCTCCTGTACCGTATACGCACCGCATACACACACCGCATACACACTGCACACGGAGTATGTGTGAAAACACTGTAGCGTGTGCTGCTCCTGTACCGTATACGCACCGCAACACACACCGCATACACACTGCACACGGAGTATGTGTGAAAACACTGTAGCGCGTGCTGCTCCTGTACCGTATACGCACCGCAACACACACCGCATACACACTGCACACGGAGTATGTGTGAAAACACTGTAGCGCGTGCTGCTCCTGTACCATATACACACCGCAACACACACTGCATACACACTGCACACGGAGTATGTGTGAAAACACTGTAGCGCGTGCTGCTCCTGTACCGTATACGCACCGCAACACACAACGCATACACACTGCACACGGAGTATGTGTGAAAACACTGTAGCGCGTGCTGCTCCTGTACCGTATACGCACCGCAACACACACCGCATACACACTGCACACGGAGTATGTGTGAAAACACTGTAGCGCGTGCTGCTCCTGTACCGTATACACACCGCAACACACACCGCATACACACTGCACACGGAGTATGTGTGAAAACACTGTAACGTGTGCTGCTCCTGTACCGTATACACACCGCAACACACACCGCATACACACTGCACACGGAATATGTGTGAAAACACTGTAGCGTGTGCTGCTCCTGTACCGTATACACACCGCAACACACACCGCATACACACTGCACACGGAGTATGTGTGAAAACACTGTAGCGCTTGCTGCTCCTGTACCGTATACACACCGCAACAAGCACCACATACACACTGCACACGGAGTATGTGTGAAAACACTGTAGCGCGTGCTGCTCCTGTACCGTATACGCACCGCAACACACACCGCATACACACTGCACACGGAGTATGTGTGAAAACACTCTAGCGCGTGCTGCTCCTGTACCGTATACGCACCGCAACACACACCGCATACACACTGCACACGGAGTATGGTGAAAACACTGTAGCGCGTGCTGCTCCTGTACCGTATACGCACCGCAACACACACCGCATACACACTGCACACGGAGTATGTGTGAAAACACTGTAGCGCGTGCTGCTCCTGTACCGTATACGCACCGCAACACACACCGCATACACACTGCACACGGAGTATGTGTGAAAACACTGTAGCGCGTGCTGCTCCTGTACCGTATACGCACCGCAACACACACCACATACACACCTCACACGGAGTATGGTGAAAACACTGTAGCGCGTGCTGCTCCTGTACCGTATACGCACCGCAACACACACCGCATACACACTGCACACGGAGTATGTGTGAAAACACTGTAGCGCGTGCTGCTCCTGTACCGTATACGCACCGCAACACACACCGCATACACACTGCACACGGAGTATGGTGAAAACACTGTAGCGCGTGCTGCTCCTGTACCGTATACGCACCGCAACACACACCGCATACACACTGCACACGGAGTATGTGTGAAAACACTGTAGCGCGTGCTGCTCCTGTACCGTATACGCACCGCAACACACACCGCATACACACTGCACACGGAGTATGGTGAAAACACTGTAGCGCGTGCTGCTCCTGTACCGTATACGCACCGCAACACACACCGCATACACACTGCACACGGAGTATGTGTGAAAACACTGTAGCGCGTGCTGCTCCTGTACCGTATACGCACCGCAACACACACCACATACACACTGCACACGGAGTATGTGTGAAAACACTGTAGCGCGTGCTGCTCCTGTACCGTATACGCACCGCAACACACACCACATACACACTGCACACGGAGTATGTGTGAAAACACTGTAGCGCGTGCTGCTCCTGTACCGTATACGCACCGCAACACACACCGCATACACACTGCACACGGAGTATGTGTGAAAACACTGTAGCGCGTGCTGCTCCTGTACCGTATACACACCGCAACAAGCACCACATACACACTGCACACGGAGTATGTGTGAAAACACTGTGGCGCACGCTGCTCCTGTACCGTATACGCACCGCAACACACACCGCATACACACTGCACACGGAGTATGTGTGTAAAAACTGTAGCGCGTGCTACTCCTGTACCGTATACTCACCGCAACACACACCGCATACACACTGCACACGGAGTATGTTTGAAAACACTTTAGCGCGTGCTGCTCCTGTACCGTATACTCACCGCAACACACACCGCATACACACTGCACACGGAGTATGTTTGAAAACACTTTAGCGCGTGCTGCTCCTGTACCGTATACTCACCGCAACACACACCGCATACACACTGCACACGGAGTATGTGTAAAAACACCGTAGCGCGTGCTGCTCCTCTACCGTATACACACCGCAACACACACCGCATACACACTGCACACGGAGTATGTGTGTAAACACTGTAGCGCGTGCTGCTCCTGTACCGTATACACACCGCAAAACACACCGCATACACACTGCACACGGAGTATGTGTGTAAAAACTGTAGCGCGTGCTACTCCTGTACCGTATACTCACCGCAACACACACCGCATACACACTGCACACGGAGTATGTTTGAAAACACTTTAGCGCGTGCTGCTCCTGTACCGTATACTCACCGCAACACACACCGCATACACACTGCACACGGAGTATGTTTGAAAACACTTTAGCGCGTGCTGCTCCTGTACCGTATACTCACCGCAACACACACCGCATACACACTGCACACGGAGTATGTGTAAAAACACCGTAGCGCGTGCTGCTCCTCTACCGTATACACACCGCAACACACACCGCATACACACTGCACACGGAGTATGTGTGTAAACACTGTAGCGCGTGCTGCTCCTGTACCGTATACACACCGCAACACACACCGCATACACACTGCACACGGAGTATGTGTGTAAACACTGTAGCGCGTGCTGCTCCTCTACCGTATACACACCGCAACACACACCGCATACACACTGCACACGGAGTATGTGTGTAAACACTGTAGCGCGTGCTGCTCCTGTACCGTATACACACCGCAACACACACCGCATACACACTGCACACGGAGTATGTGTAAAAACACCGTAGCGCGTGCTGCTCCTCTACCGTATACACACCGCAACACACACCGCATACACACTGCACACGGAGTATGTGTGTAAACACTTTAGCGCGTGCTGCTCCTGTACCGTATACTCACCGCAAAACACACCGCATACACACTGCACACGGAGTATGTTTGAAAACACTTTAGCGCGTGCTGCTCCTGTACCGTATACTCACCGCAACACACACCTTATACACACTGCACACGGAGTATGTGTGAAAACACTGTAGCGCGTGCTGCTCCTGTACCGTATACTCACCGCAACACACACCGCATACACACTGCACACGGAGTATGTGTAAAAACACCGTAGCGCGTGCTGCTCCTCTACCGTATACACACCGCAACACACACCGCATACACACTGCACACGGAGTATGTGTGTAAACACCGTAGCGCGTGCTGCTCCTGTACCGTATACACACCGCAAAACACACCGCATACACACTGCACACGGAGTATGTGTGAAAACACTGTAGCGCGTGCTGCTCCTGTACCGTATACTCACCGCAACACACACCGCATACACACTGCACACGGAGTATGTGTAAAAACACCGTAGCGCGTGCTGCTCCTCTACCGTATACACACCGCAACACACACCGCATACACACTGCACACGGAGTATGTGTGTAAACACCGTAGCGCGTGCTGCTCCTGTACCGTATACACACCGCAACACACACCGCATACACACTGCACACGGAGTATGTGTGAAAACACTGTAGCGCGTGCTGCTCCTGTACCGTATACTCACCGCAACACACACCACATACACACTGCACACGGAGTATGTTTGAAAACACTTTAGCGCGTGCTGCTCCTGTACCGTATACTCACCGCAACACACACCGCATACACACTGCACACGGAGTATGTGTAAAAACACCGTAGCGCGTGCTGCTCCTCTACCGTATACACACCGCAACACACACCGCATACACACTGCACACGGAGTATGTGTGTAAACACCGTAGCGCGTGCTGCTCCTGTACCGTATACACACCGCAACACACACCGCATACACACTGCACACGGAGTATGTGTAAAAACACTGTAGTGCGTGCTGCTCCTGTACCGTATACTCACCGCAACACACACCGCATACACACTGCACACGGAGTATGTGTAAAAACACCGTAGCGCGTGCTGCTCCTCTACCGTATACACACCGCAACACACACCGCATACACACTGCACACGGAGTATGTGTAAAAACACCGTAGCGCGTGCTGCTCCTGTACCGTATACACACCGCAACACACACCGCATACACACTGCACACGGAGTATGTGTAAAAACACTGTAGTGCGTGCTGCTCCTGTACCGTATACTCACCGCAACACACACCGCATACACACTGCACACGGAGTATGTGTAAAAACACTGTAGCGCGTGCTGCTCCTGTACCGTATACTCACCGCAACACACACCGCATACACACTGCACACGGAGTATGTTTGAAAACACTTTAGCGCGTGCTGCTCCTGTACCGTATACTCACCGCAACACACACCGCATACACACTGCACACGGAGTATGTGTGAAAACACTGTAGCGCGTGCTGCTCCTGTACCGTATAAGCACCGCAACACACACCGCATACACACTGCACACGGAGTATGTGTGAAAACACTGTAGCGCCTGCTGCTCCTGTACCGTATACACACCGCAACAAGCACCACATACACACTGCACACGGAGTATGTGTGAAAACACTGTGGCGCACGCTGCTCCTGTACCGTATACGCACTGCAACACACACCGCATACACACTGCACGCAGCGTATGTGTAAAAACACCGTAGCGCGTGCTGCTCCTCTACCGTATACACACCGCAACACACACCGCATACACACTGCACACGGAGTATGTGTGTAAACACTGTAGCGCGTGCTGCTCCTGTACCGTATACTCACCGCAACACACACCGCATACACACTGCACACGGAGTATGTTTGAAAACACTTTAGCGCGTGCTGCTCCTCTACCGTATACACACCGCAACACACACCGCATACACACTGCACACGGAGTATGTGTGTAAACACTGTAGCGCGTGCTGCTCCTGTACCGTATACTCACCGCAACACACACCGCATACACACTGCACACGGAGTATGTTTGAAAACACTGTAGCGCGTGCTGCTCCTGTACCGTATACGCACCGCAACACACACCGCATACACACTGCACACGGAGTATGTGTGAAAACACTGTACCGCGTGCTGCTCCTGTACCGTATACGCACCGCATACACACTGCACACGGAGTATGTGTGAAAACACTGTAGCGCGTGCTGCTCCTGTACCGTATACACACCGCAACACACTGCACACGGAGTATGTGTGAAAACAATGTAGCGCGTGCTGCTCCTGTACCGTATACTCACCGCAACACACACCGCATACACACTGCACACGGAGTATGTTTGAAAACACTGTAGCGCGTGCTGCTCCTGTACCGTATACGCACCGCATACACACACCGCATACACACTGCACACGGAGTATGTGTGAAAACACTGTAGCGCTTGCTGCTCCTGTACAGTATACACACCGCAACACACACCGCATACACACTGCACACGGAGTGTGTGTGAAAACACTGTAGCGCGTGCTGCTCCTGTACCGTATACTCACCGCAACACACACCGCATACACACTGCACACGGAGTGTGTGTGAAAACACTGTAGCGCGTGCTGCTCCTGTACCGTATACTCACCGCAACACACACCGCATACACACTGCACACGGAGTGTGTGTGAAAACACTGTAGCGCGTGCTGCTCCTGTACCGTATACTCACCGCAACACACACCGCATACACACTGCACACGGAGTGTGTGTGAAAACACTGTAGCGCGTGCTGCTCCTGTACCGTATACTCACCGCAACACACACCGCATACACACTGCACACGGAGTATGTGTAAAAACACCGTAGCGCGTGCTGCTCCTCTACCGTATACACACCGCAACACACACCGCATACACACTGCACACGGAGTATGTGTGTAAACACCGTAGCGCGTGCTGCTCCTGTACCGTATACACACCGCAACACACACCGCATACACACTGCACACGGAGTATGTGTAAAAACACTGTAGTGCGTGCTGCTCCTGTACCGTATACTCACCGCAACACACACCGCATACACACTGCACACGGAGTATGTGTAAAAACACCGTAGCGCGTGCTGCTCCTCTACCGTATACACACCGCAACACACACCGCATACACACTGCACACGGAGTATGTGTAAAAACACCGTAGCGCGTGCTGCTCCTGTACCGTATACACACCGCAACACACACCGCATACACACTGCACACGGAGTATGTGTAAAAACACTGTAGTGCGTGCTGCTCCTGTACCGTATACTCACCGCAACACACACCGCATACACACTGCACACGGAGTATGTGTAAAAACACTGTAGCGCGTGCTGCTCCTGTACCGTATACTCACCGCAACACACACCGCATACACACTGCACACGGAGTATGTTTGAAAACACTTTAGCGCGTGCTGCTCCTGTACCGTATACTCACCGCAACACACACCGCATACACACTGCACACGGAGTATGTGTGAAAACACTGTAGCGCGTGCTGCTCCTGTACCGTATAAGCACCGCAACACACACCGCATACACACTGCACACGGAGTATGTGTGAAAACACTGTAGCGCCTGCTGCTCCTGTACCGTATACACACCGCAACAAGCACCACATACACACTGCACACGGAGTATGTGTGAAAACACTGTGGCGCACGCTGCTCCTGTACCGTATACGCACTGCAACACACACCGCATACACACTGCACGCAGCGTATGTGTAAAAACACCGTAGCGCGTGCTGCTCCTCTACCGTATACACACCGCAACACACACCGCATACACACTGCACACGGAGTATGTGTGTAAACACTGTAGCGCGTGCTGCTCCTGTACCGTATACTCACCGCAACACACACCGCATACACACTGCACACGGAGTATGTTTGAAAACACTTTAGCGCGTGCTGCTCCTCTACCGTATACACACCGCAACACACACCGCATACACACTGCACACGGAGTATGTGTGTAAACACTGTAGCGCGTGCTGCTCCTGTACCGTATACTCACCGCAACACACACCGCATACACACTGCACACGGAGTATGTTTGAAAACACTGTAGCGCGTGCTGCTCCTGTACCGTATACGCACCGCAACACACACCGCATACACACTGCACACGGAGTATGTGTGAAAACACTGTACCGCGTGCTGCTCCTGTACCGTATACGCACCGCATACACACTGCACACGGAGTATGTGTGAAAACACTGTAGCGCGTGCTGCTCCTGTACCGTATACACACCGCAACACACTGCACACGGAGTATGTGTGAAAACAATGTAGCGCGTGCTGCTCCTGTACCGTATACTCACCGCAACACACACCGCATACACACTGCACACGGAGTATGTTTGAAAACACTGTAGCGCGTGCTGCTCCTGTACCGTATACGCACCGCATACACACACCGCATACACACTGCACACGGAGTATGTGTGAAAACACTGTAGCGCTTGCTGCTCCTGTACAGTATACACACCGCAACACACACCGCATACACACTGCACACGGAGTGTGTGTGAAAACACTGTAGCGCGTGCTGCTCCTGTACCGTATACTCACCGCAACACACACCGCATACACACTGCACACGGAGTGTGTGTGAAAACACTGTAGCGCGTGCTGCTCCTGTACCGTATACTCACCGCAACACACACCGCATACACACTGCACACGGAGTGTGTGTGAAAACACTGTAGCGCGTGCTGCTCCTGTACCGTATACTCACCGCAACACACACCGCATACACACTGCACACGGAGTGTGTGTGAAAACACTGTAGCGCGTGCTGCTCCTGTACCGTATACTCACCGCAACACACACCGCATACACACTGCACACGGAGTGTGTGTGAAAACACTGTAGCGCGTGCTGCTCCTGTACCGTATACACACCGCAACAAGCACCACATACACACTGCACACGGAGTATGTGTGAAAACACTGTAGCGCGTGCTGCTCCTGTACCGTATACTCACCGCAACACACACCGCATACACACTGCACACGGAGTGTGTGTGAAAACACTGTAGCGCGTGCTGCTCCTGTACCGTATACTCACCGCAACACACACCGCATACACACTGCACACGGAGTATGTGTGAAAACACTGTAGCGCGTGCTGCTCCTGTACCGTATACTCACCGCAACACACACCGCATACACACTGCACACGGAGTGTGTGTGAAAACACTGTAGCGCGTGCTGCTCCTGTACCGTATACTCACCGCAACACACACCGCATACACACTGCACACGGAGTGTGTGTGAAAAAACTGTAGCGCGTGCTGCTCCTGTACCGTATACTCACCGCAACACACACCGCATACACACTGCACACGGAGTGTGTGTGAAAACACTGTAGCGCGTGCTGCTCCTGTACCGTATACACACCGCAACAAGCACCACATACACACTGCACACGGAGTATGTGTGAAAACACTGTAGCGCGTGCTGCTCCTGTACCGTATACTCACCGCAACACACACCGCATACACACTGCACACGGAGTGTGTGTGAAAACACTGTAGCGCGTGCTGCTCCTGTACCGTATACTCACCGCAACACACACCGCATACACACTGCACACGGAGTATGTGTGAAAACACTGTAGCGCGTGCTGCTCCTGTACCGTATACACACCGCAACAAACACCGCATACACACTGCACACGGAGTATGTGTGAAAACACCGTAGCGCGTGCTGCTCCTGTACCGTATACTCACCGCAACACACACCGCATACACTGCACACGGAGTATGTGTGAAAACACTGTAGCGTGTGCTGTTCCTGTACCGTATACACACCGCAACAAGCACCACATACACACTGCACACGGAGTATGTGTGAAAACACCGTAGAGCGTGCTGCTCCTGTACCGTATACACACCGCAACAAACACCGCATACACACTGCACACGGAGTATGTGTGAAAACACTGTAGCGCGTGCTGCTCCTGTACCGTATACACACCGCAACACACTGCACACGGAGTATGTGTGAAAACACTGTAGCGCGGTGCTGCTCCTGTACCGTATACGCACCGCATATACACACCGCATACACACTGCACACAGAGTATGTGTGAAAACACTGTAGCGCGTGCTGCTCCTGTACCGTATACACACCGCAACACACTGCACACGGAGTATGTGTGAAAACACTCTAGCGCGTGCTGCTCCTGTACCGTATACTCACCGCAACACACACCGCATACACACTGCACACGGAGTATGTGTGAAAACACTGTAGCGCGTGCTGCTCCTGTACCGTATACACACCGCAACACACTGCACACGGAGTATGTGTGAAAACACTGTAGCGCGTGCTGCTCCTGTACCGTATACGCACCGCATATACACACCGCATACACACTGCACACAGAGTTTGTGTGAAAACACTGTAGTGCGTGCTGCTCCTGTACCGTATACGCACCGCAACACACACTGCATACACACTGCACACGGAGTATGTGTGAAAACACTGTAGCGCGTGCTGCTCCTGTACCGTATACGCACCGTATACACACTGCACACGGAGTATGTGTGAAAACACTGTAGCGCGTGCTGCTCCTGTACCGTATACACACCGCAACACACACCGCATACACACTGCACACGGAGTATGTTTGAAAACACCGTAGCGCGTGCTGCTCCTGTACCGTATACACACCGCAACAAGCACCACATACACACTGCACACGGAGTATGTGTGAAAACACTGTAGCGCGTGCTGCTCCTGTACCGTATACTCACCGCAACACACACCGCATACACACTGCACACGGAGTGTGTGTGAAAACACTGTAGCGCGTGCTGCTCCTGTACCGTATACTCACCGCAACACACACCGCATACACACTGCACACGGAGTATGTGTGAAAACACTGTAGCGCGTGCTGCTCCTGTACCGTATACTCACCGCAACACACACCGCATACACACTGCACACGGAGTGTGTGTGAAAACACTGTAGCGCGTGCTGCTCCTGTACCGTATACTCACCGCAACACACACCGCATACACACTGCACACGGAGTGTGTGTGAAAACACTGTAGCGCGTGCTGCTCCTGTACCGTATACACACCGCAACACACACCGCATACACACTGCACACGGAGTATGTTTGAAAACACCGTAGCGCGTGCTGCTCCTGTACCGTATACACACCGCAACAAGCACCACATACACACTGCACACGGAGTATGTGTGAAAACACTGTAGCGCGCGCTGCTCCTGTACCGTATACGCACCGCAACACACACCGCATACACACTGCACACGGAGTATGTGTGAAAATACTGTAGCGCGTGCTGGTCCTGTACCGTATACGCACCCCAACACACACTGCACACGGAGTATGTGTGAAAACACTGTAGCGCGTGCTGCTCCTGTACCGTATACACACTGCACATGGAGTATGTGTGAAAACACTGTATAGCGTGCTGCTCCTGTGCCGTATACACACCGCAACACACACCGCATACACACTGCACAAGGAGTATGTGTGAAAACACTGTAGCGCGTGCTGCTCCTGTACCGTATACACACCGCAACACACACCGCATACACACTGCACACGGAGTATATGTGAAAACACTGTAGTGCGTGCTGCTCCTGTACCGTATACACACCGCAACACACACCGCATACACACTGCACACGGAGTATGTGTGAAAACACTGTAGCGCGTGCTGCTCCTGTACCGTATACACACCGCAACAAGCACCACATACACACTGCACACGGAGTATGTGTGAAAACACTGTAGCGCGTGCTGCTCCTGTACCGTATACGCACCGCAACACACACCGCATACACACTGCACGCAGCGTATGTGTGAAAACACCGTAGCGCGTGCTGCTCCTCTACCGTATACTCACCGCAACACACACCGCATACACACTGCACACGGAGTATGTTTGAAAACACTGTAGCGCGTGCTGCTCCTGTACCGTATACGCACCGCAACACACACCGCATACACACTGCACACGGAGTATGTGTGAAAACACTGTAGCGCGTGCTGCTCCTGTACCGTATACGCACCGCATACACACTGCACACGAAGTATGTGTGAAAACACTGTAGCGCGTGCTGCTCCTGTACCGTATACAGACCGCAACACACACCGCATACACACTGCACACGGAGTATGTGTGAAAACAATGTAGCGCGTGCTGCTCCTGTACCGTATACTCAACCGCAACACACACCGCATACACACTGCACACGGAGTATGTGTGAAAACACTGTAGCGCGTGCTGCTCCTGTACCGTATACTCACCGCAACACACACCGCATACACACTACACACGGAGTATTTGTGAAAACACTGTAGCGCGTGCTGCTCCTGTACCGTATACGCACCGCATACACACACCGCATACACACTGCACACGGAGTATGTGTGAAAACACTGTAGCGCGTGCTGCTCCTGTACCGTATACGCACCGCATACACACTGCACACGGAGTATGTGTGAAAACACTGTAGCGCGTGCTGCTCCTGTACCGTATACACACCGCAACACACACCGCATACACACTGCACACGGAGTATGTGTGAAAACACTGTAGCGCGTGCTGCTCCTGTACCGTATACGCACCGCAACACACACCGCATACACACTGCACACGGAGTATGTGTGAAAACACTGTAGCGCGTGCTGCTCCTGTACCGTGTACACACCGCAACAAGCACCACATACACACTGCACACGGAGTATGTGTGAAAACACTGTAGCGCGTGCTGCTCCTGTACCGTATACGCACCGCAACACACACCGCATACACACTGCACACGGAGTATGTGTGAAAACACTGTAGCGCGTGCTGCTCCTGTACCGTATACTCACCGCAACACACACCGCATACACACTGCACACGGAGTATGTATAATTACCTCTTTTTGTATTTTTGTATACTGTTGTATATTGTAAATTGTTGTATATTGTATATTGTTGTATATTGTAAACTGTTGTATATTGTACATTGTATATTATTTATTGTTCTGTTAGTGTATATGGTACTGTGAGTAATTGTGCGCACATTAGATGTGTAATCTATGTAAATCTGATGTTTGCTGTAATTGTTTTCGTCACATCGTGTCATACTGCTATGTTGCTCGGAACTGCACCTAAGAATTTCACCCACTGTTGCACTTGTGTATATGGTTGTGTGACAATAAAAGGATTTGATTTGATTGATTTGATGTGTGAAAACACTGTAGCGCGTGCTGCTCCTGTACCGTATACGCACCGCATACACACTGCACACGGAGTATGTGTGAAAACACTGTAGCGCGTGCTGCTCCTGTACCGTATACACACCGCAACACACACCGCATACACACTGCACACGGAGTATGTGTGAAAACACTGTAGCGCGTGCTGCTCCTGTACCGTATACACACCGCAACACACACCGCATACACACTGCACACGGAGTATGTGTGAAAACACTGTAGCGCGTGCTGCTCCTGTACCGTATACAGACCGCAACACACACCGCATACACACTGCACACGGAGTATGTGTGAAAACAATGTAGCGCGTGCTGCTCCTGTACCGTATACTCACCGCAACACACACCGCATACACACTGCACACGGAGTATGTATAATTACCTCTTTTTGTATTTTTGTATACTGTTGTATATTGTAAATTGTTGTATATTGTATATTGTTGTATATTGTAAACTGTTGTATATTGTACATTGTATATTATTTATTGTTCTGTTAGTGTATATGGTACTGTGAGTAATTGTGCGCACATTAGATGTGTAATCTATGTAAATCTGATGTTTGCTGTAATTGTTTTCGTCACATCGTGTCATACTGCTATGTTGCTCGGAACTGCACCTAAGAATTTCACCCACTGTTGCACTTGTGTATATGGTTGTGTGACAATAAAAGGATTTGATTTGATTGATTTGATGTGTGAAAACACTGTAGCGCGTGCTGCTCCTGTACCGTATACGCACCGCATACACACTGCACACGGAGTATGTGTGAAAACACTGTAGCGCGTGCTGCTCCTGTACCGTATACACACCGCAACACACACCGCATACACACTGCACACGGAGTATGTGTGAAAACACTGTAGCGCGTGCTGCTCCTGTACCGTATACGCACCGCAACACACACCGCATACACACTGCACACGGAGTATGTGTGAAAACAATGTAGCGCGTGCTGCTCCTGTACCGTATACTCACCGCAACACACACCACATACACACTGCACACGGAGTATGTGTGAAAACACTGTAGCGCGTGCTGCTCCTGTACCGTATACACACCGCAGCAAGCACCGCATACACACTGCACACGGAGTATGTGTTGAAACACTGTAGCGCGTGCTGCTCCTGTACCGTATACACACCGCAACACACACCGCATACACACTGCACACGGAGTATGTGTGAAAACACTGTAGCGCGTGCTGCTCCTGCACCTTATACGCACCGCATACACACTGCACACGGAGTATGTGTTGAAACACTGTAGCGTGTGCTGCTCCTGTACCGTATACGCACCGCAACACACACCGCATACACACTGCACACGGAGAATGTGTGAAAACACTGTAGCGCGTGCTGCTCCTGTACCGTATACGCACCGCAACACACACCGCATACACACTGCACACGGAGTATGTGTGAAAACACTGTAGCGCGTGCTGCTCCTGTACCGTATACGCACCGCATACACACACCGCATACACACTGCACACGGAGTATGTGTGAAAACACTGTAGCGCGTGCTGCTCCTGTACCGTATACGCACCGCATACACACTGCACACGGAGTATGTGTGAAAACACTGTAGCGCGTGCTGCTCCTGTACCGTATACACACCGCAACACACACCCCATACACACTGCACACGGAGTATGTGTGAAAACACTGTAGCGCGTGCTGCTCCTGTACCGTATACGCACCGCAACACACACCGCATACACACTGCACACGGAGAATGTGTGAAAACACTAGCGCGTGCTGCTCCTGTACCGTATACGCACCGCAACACACACCGCATACACACTGCACACGGAGTATGTGTGAAAACACTGTAGCGCGTGCTGCTCCTGCACCTTATACGCACCGCATACACACACCGCATACCCACTGCACACGGAGTATGTGTTGAAACACTGTAGCGCGTGCTGCTCCTGTGCCGTATACACACCGCATACACACACCGCATACACACTGCACACGGAGAATGTGTGAAAACACTGTAGCGCGTGCTGCTCCTGTACCGTATACGCACCGCAACACACACCGCATACACACTGCACACGGAGTATGTGTGAAAACACTGTAGCGCGTGCTGCTCCTGTACCGTATACGCACCGCAACACACACCGCATACACACTGCACACGGAGTATGTGTGAAAACACTGTAGCGCGTGCTGCTCCTGTACCGTATACGCACCGCAACACACACCGCATACACACTGCACACGGAGAATGTGTGAAAACAATGTAGCGCGTGCTGCTCCTGTACCGTATACGCACCGCATACACACACCGCATACACACTGCACACGGAGAATGTGTGAAAACACTGTAGCGCGTGCTGCTCCTGTACCGTATACGCACCGCAACACACACCGCATACACACTGCACACGGAGTATGTGTGAAAACACTGTAGCGCGTGCTGCTCCTGTACCGTATACGCACCGCAACACACACCGCATACACACTGCACACGGAGTATGTGTGAAAACACTGTAGCGCGTGCTGCTCCTGTACCGTATACGCACCGCAACACACACCGCATACACACTGCACACGGAGTATGTGTGAAAACACTGTAGCGCTTGCTGCTCCTGTACCGTATACGCACCGCAACACACACGGCATACACACTGCACACGGAGTATGTGTGAAAACACTGTAGCGCGCGCTGCTCCTGTACCGTATACACACCGCAACACACACCGCATACACACTGCACACGGAGTATGTGTGAAAACACTGTAGCGCTTGCTGCTCCTGTACCGTATACGCACCGCAACACACACCGCATACACACTGCACACGGAGTATGTGTGAAAACACTGTAGCGCGTGCTGCTCCTGTACCGTATACGCACCGCAACACACACCGCATACACACTGCACACGGAGTATGTGTGAAAACACTGTAGCGCGTGCTGCTCCTGTACCGTATACGCACCGCAACACACACCGCATACACACTGCACACGGAGTATGTGTGAAAACACTGTAGCGCTTGCTGCTCCTGTACCGTATACGCACCGCAACACACACCACATACACACTGCACACGGAGTATGTGTGAAAACACTGTAGCGCGTGCTGCTCCTGTACCGTATACGCACCGCAACACACACCGCATACACACTGCACACGGAGTATGTGTGAAAACACTGTAGCGCGTGCTGCTCCTGTACCGTATACACACCGCAACACACACCGCATACACACTGCACACGGAGTATGTGTGAAAACACCGTAGCGCGTGCTGCTCCTGTACCGTATACACACCGCATACACACTGCACACGGAGTACGTGTGAAAACACTGTAGCGCGTGCTGCTCCTGTACCATATACACACCGCAACACACACCGCATACACACTGCACACAGAGTATGTGTGAAAACACTGTAGCGCGTGCTGCTCCTGTACCGTATACGCACCGCAACACACACTGCATACACACTGCACACGGAGTATGTGTGAAAACACTGTAGCGCGCGCTGCTCCTGTACCGTATACGCACCACAACTCACACCGCATACACACTGCACACGGCGTATGTGTGAAAACACTGTAGCGCGTGCTGCTCCTGTACCGTATACACACTGCACACGGAGTATGTGTGAAAACACTGTAGCACGTGCTGCTCCTGTACCGTATACACACCGCAACACACACCGCATACACACTGCACACGGAGTATGTGTGAAAACACTGTAGCACGTGCTGCTCCTGTACCGTATACACACCGCAACACACACTGCATACACACTGCACACGGAGTGTGTGTGAAAACACTGTAGCGCGTGCTACTCCTGTACCGTATACACACCGCAACACACACCGCATACACACTGCACACGGAGTATGTGTGAAAACACTGTAGCGCGTGCTGCTCCTGTACCGTATACACACCGCAACACACACCGCATACACACTGCACTCGGAGTATGTGTGAAAACACTGTAGCGCGTGCTGCTCCTGTACCGTATACACACTTCACACGGAGTATGTGTGAAAACACTGTAGCGCGCGCTGCTCCTGTACGGTATACGCACCGCAACACACACCGCATACACACTGCACACGGAGTATATGTGAAAACACTGTAGCGCGTGCTGCTCCTGTACCGTATACACACCGCAACACACACCGCATATACACTGCACACGGAGTATGTGTGAAAACACTGTAGCGCGTGCTGCTCCTGTACCGTATACACACCGCAACACACACCGCATACACACTGCACACGGAGTATGTGTTAAAACACTGTAGCGCGTGCTGCTCCTGTACCGTATACGCACCGCAACACACACCGCATACACACTGCACACGAAGTATGTGTGAAAACACTGTAGCGTGTGCTGCTCCTCTACCGTATACACACCGCAACACACACCGCATACACACTGCACACGGAGTATGTGTGAAAACACCGTAGCGCGTGCTGCTCCTGTACCGTATACACACCGCAACACACACCGCATACACACTGCACACGGAGTATGTGTGAAAACACTGTAGCGCGTGCTGCTCCTGTACCATATACCCACCGCAACACACACCACATACACACTGCACACGGAGTATGTGTGAAAACACTGTAGCGCGTGCTGCTCCTGTACCATATACCCACCGCAACACACACCGCATACACACTGCACACGGAGTATGTGTTGAAACAATGTAGCGCGTGCTGCTCCTGTACCGTATACACACCGCAACACACACTGCATACACACTGCACACGGAGTATGTGTTGAAACAATGTAGCGCGTGCTGCTCCTGTACCGTATACACACCGCAACACACACCGCAAACACACTGCACACGGAGTATGTGTGAAAACACTGTAGAGCGTGCTGCTCCTGTACCGTATACACACCGCAACACACACCGCATACACACTGCACACGGAGTATGTGTGAAAACAATGTAGCGCGTGCTGCTCCTGTACCGTATACACACCGCAACACACACCGCATACACACTGCAGACGGAGTATGTGTGAAAACACTGTAGCGCGCGCTGCTCCTGTACCGTATACGCACAACAACACACACCGCATACACACTGCACACGGAGTATGTGTGAAAACACTGTAGCGCGTGCTGCTCCTGTACCATATACGCAACACACACCACATGCACACTACACACGGAGTGTGTGTGAAAACACTGTAGCGCGCGCTGCTCCTGTACCGTATACGCACAACAACACACACCGCATACACACTGCACATGGCGTATGTGTGAAAACACTGTAGCGCGTGCTGCTCCTGTACCATATACGCAACACACACCACATGCACACTACACACGGAGTGTGTGTGAAAACACTGTAGCGCGCGCTGCTCCTGTACCATATACACACCGCAACACACACCGCATACACACTGGACACGGAGTATGTGTGAAAACACTGTAGCGCGTGCTGCTCCTGTACCATATACACACCGCAACACACACCGCATACACACTGCACACGGAGTATGTGTGAAAACACTGTAGCGCGTGCTGCTCCTGTACCATATACGCAACACACACCACATGCACACTACACACGGAGTGTGTGTGAAAACACTGTAGCGCGCGCTGCTCCTGTACCATATACACACCGCAACACACACCGCATACACACTGGACACGGAGTATGTGTGAAAACACTGTAGCGCGTGCTGCTCCTGTACCATATACGCAACACACACCACATGCACACTACACACGGAGTGTGTGTGAAAACACTGTAGCGCGCGCTGCTCCTGTACCGTATACGCACAACAACACACACCGCATACACACTGCACATGGCGTATGTGTGAAAACACTGTAGCGAGTGCTGCTTCTGTACCATATACACACCGCAACACACACCGCATACACACTGCACACGGAGTATGTGTGAAAACACTGTAGCGCGTGCTGCTCCTGTACCATATACGCAACACACACCACATGCACACTACACACGGAGTGTGTGTGAAAACACTGTAGTGCGCGCTGCTCCTGTACCGTATACGCACCACAACACACACCGCATACACACTGCACACGGAGTATGTGTGAAAACACTGTAGCGCGTGCTGCTCCTGTACCGTGTACACACCGCAACAAGCACCACATACACACTGCACACGGAGTATGTGTGAAAACACTGTAGCGCGTGCTGCTCCTGTACCGTATACACACCGCAACACACACCGCATACACACTGCACACGGAGTATGTGTGAAAACACTGTAGCGCGCGCTGCTCCTGTACCGTGTACACACCGCAACACACACCGCATACACACTGCACACGGAGTATATGTGAAAACACTGTAGCGCGTGCTGCTCCTGTACCGTATACGCACCGCAACACACACTGCATACACACTGCACACGGAGTATGTGTGAAAACACTGTAGCGCGTGCTGCTCCTGTACCGTATACACACCGCAACAAGCACCACATACACACTGCACACGGAGTATGTGTGAAAACACTGTAGCGCGTGCTGCTCCTGTACCGTATACACACCGCAACACACACCGCATACACACTGCACACGGAGTATATGTGAAAACACTGTAGCGCGTGCTGCTCCTGTACCGTATACGCACCGCAACACACACTGCATACACACTGCACACGGAGTATGTGTGAAAACACTGTAGCGCGTGCTGCTCCTGTACCGTATACGCACCGCATACACACTGCACACGGAGTATGTGTGAAAACACTGTAGCGCGCGCTGCTCCTGTACCGTATACGCACCACAACTCACACCGCATACACACTGCACACGGCGTATGTGTGAAAACACTGTAGCGCGTGCTGCTCCTGTACCGTATACACACTGCACACGGAGTATGTGTGAAAACACTGTAGCACGTGCTGCTCCTGTACCGTATACACACCGCAACACACACCGCATACACACTGCACACGGAGTATGTGTGAAAACACTGTAGCGCGTGCTGCTCCTGTACCGTATACACACTTCACACGGAGTATGTGTGAAAACACTGTAGCGCGCGCTGCTCCTGTACCGTATACGCACCTCAACACACACCGCATACACACTGCACACGGAGTATGTGTGAAAACACTGTAGCGCGTGCTGCTCCTGTACCGTATACACACTTCACACGGAGTATGTGTGAAAACACTGTAGCGCGCGCTGCTCCTGTACGGTATACGCACCGCATACACACACCGCATACACACTGCACACGGAGTATGTGTTGAAACACTGTAGCGCGTGCTGCTCCTGTGCCGTATACACACCGCATACACACACCGCATACACACTGCACACGGAGAATGTGTGAAAACACTGTAGCGCGTGCTGCTCCTGTACCGTATACGCACCGCATACACACTGCACACGGAGAATGTGTGAAAACACTGTAGCGCGTGCTGCTCCTGTACCGTATACGCACCGCAACACACACCGCATACACACTGCACACGGAGTATGTGTGAAAACACTGTAGCGCGTGCTGCTCCTGTACCGTATACGCACCGCAACACACACCGCATACACACTGCACACGGAGTATGTGTGAAAACACTGTAGCGCGTGCTGCTCCTGTACCGTATACGCACCGCAACACACACCGCATACACACTGCACACGGAGTATGTGTGAAAACACTGTAGCGCTTGCTGCTCCTGTACCGTATACGCACCGCATACACACTGCACACGGAGAATGTGTGAAAACACTGTAGCGCGTGCTGCTCCTGTACCGTATACGCACCGCAACACACACCGCATACACACTGCACACGGAGTATGTGTGAAAACACTGTAGCGCGTGCTGCTCCTGTACCGTATACGCACCGCAACACACACCGCATACACACTGCACACGGAGAATGTGTGAAAACACTGTAGCGCTTGCTGCTCCTGTACCGTATACGCACCGCAACACACACCGCATACACACTGCACACGGAGAATGTGTGAAAACAATGTAGCGCGTGCTGCTCCTGTACCGTATACGCACCGCATACACACACCGCATACACACTGCACACGGAGAATGTGTGAAAACACTGTAGCGCGTGCTGCTCCTGTACCGTATACGCACCGCAACACACACCGCATACACACTGCACACGGAGTATGTGTGAAAACACTGTAGCGCGTGCTGCTCCTGTACCGTATACGCACCGCAACACACACCGCATACAAACTGCACACGGAGAATGTGTGAAAACAATGTAGCGCGTGCTGCTCCTGTACCGTATACGCACCGCATACACACACCGCATACACACTGCACACGGAGAATGTGTGAAAACACTGTAGCGCGTGCTGCTCCTGTACCGTATACGCACCGCAACACACACCGCATACACACTGCACACGGAGTATGTGTGAAAACACTGTAGCGCGTGCTGCTCCTTTACCGTATACGCACCGCAACACACACCGCATACACACTGCACACGGAGTATGTGTGAAAACACTGTAGCGCTTGCTGCTCCTGTACCGTATACGCACCGCAACACACACGGCATACACACTGCACACGGAGTATGTGTGAAAACACTGTAGCGCGCGCTGCTCCTGTACCGTATACACACCGCAACACACACCGCATACACACTGCACACGGAGTATGTGTGAAAACACTGTAGCGCTTGCTGCTCCTTTACCGTATACGCACCGCAACACACACCGCATACACACTGCACACGGAGTATGTGTGAAAACACTGTAGCGCGCGCTGCTCCTGTACCGTATACGCACCGCAACACACACCACATACACACTGCACACGGAGAATGTGTGAAAACACTGTAGCGCGTGCTGTTCCTGTACCGTATACGCACCGCAACACACACCGCATACACACTGCACACGGAGTATGTGTGAAAACACTGTAGCGCGTGCTGCTCCTGTACCGTATACACACCGCAACACACACCGCATACACACTGCACACGGAGTATGTGTGAAAACACCGTAGCGCGTGCTGCTCCTGTACCGTATACACAACGCAACAAGCACCACATACACACTGCACGCGGAGTATGTGTGAAAACACTGTGGCGCGTGCTGCTCCTGTACCGTATACACACCGCAACACACACCGAATACACACTGCACACGGAGTATGTGTGAAAACACTGTAGCGCGCGCTGCTCCTGTACCGTATACGCACCACAACTCACACCGCATACACACTGCACACGGCGTATGTGTGAAAACACTGTAGCACGTGCTGCTCCTGTACCGTATACACACCGCATACACACTGCACACGGAGTGTGTGTGAAAACACTGTAGCGCGTGCTACTCCTGTACCGTATACACACCGCAACACACACCGCATACACACTGCACACGGAGTATGTGTGAAAACACTGTAGCGCATGCTGCTCCTGCACCTTATACTCACCGCATACACACACCGCATACACACTGCACACGGAGTATGTGTGAAAACACTGTAGCGCGTGCTGCTCCTGTACCGTATACACACCGCATACACACTGCACACGGAGTATGTGTGAAAACACTGTAGCGCGTGCTGGTCCTGTACCGTATACGCACCGCAACACACACCGCATACGCGCTGCACACGGAGTATGTGTGAAAACACTGTAGTGCGTTCTGCTCCTGTACCGTATACACACTGCACACGGAGTATGTGTGAAAACACTGTAGCGCGCGCTGCTCCTGTACCGTATACGCACTGCAACACACACCGCATACACACTGCACACGGAGTATGTGTGAAAACACTAGCGCGTGCTGCTCCTGTACCGCATACACACCGCAACACGCACCGCATACACACTGCAAACAGAGTATGTGTGAAAACACTGTAGCGCGTGCTGCTCCTTTACCGTATACGCACCGCAACACACACCGCAACACACACCGCATACAAACTGCACATGGAGTATGTGTGAAAACACTGTAGTGCGTGCTGCTCCTGTACCGTATACGCACCGCAACACACACCGCATACACACTGCACACGGAGTATGTGTGAAAACACTGTAGCGCGTGCTGCTCCTGTACCGTATACGCACCGCAACACACTGCACACGGAGTATGTGTGAAAAAACTGTAGCGCGTGCTGCTCCTGTACCGTATACACACCGCAACACACACCGCATACACACTGCACACAGAGTATGTGTGAAAACACTGTAGCGCGTGCTGCTCCTGTACCGTATACACACCGCAACACACACCGCATACACACTGCACACGGAGTATGTGTGAAAACACTGTAGTGCGTGCTGCTCCTGTACCGTATACGCACCGCAACACAGACCGCTTACAAACTGCACACGAAGTATGTGTGAAAACACTGTAGTGCGTGCTGCTCCTGTACCGTATACGCACCGCAACACACACCGCAACACACACCGCATACAAACTGCACATGGAGTATGTGTGAAAACACTGTAGTGCGTGCTGCTCCTGTACCGTATACGCACCGCAACACACACCGCATGCACACTGCACACGGAGTATGTGTGAAAATACTGTAGCGCGTGCTGCTCCTGTACCGTTTACGCACCGCAACACACACCGCATACACACTGCACAGGGAGTATGTGTGAAAACACTGTAGCGCGCGCTGCTCCTGTACCGTATACGCACCGCAACAGAGACCGCATACAAACTGCACACGAAGTATGTGTGAAAACACTGTAGTGCGTGCTGCTCCTGTACCGTATACGCACCGCAACACACACCGCAACACACACCGCATACAAACTGCACATGGAGTATATGTGAAAACACTGTAGTGCGTGCTGCTCCTGTACCGTATACGCACCGCAACACACACCGCATACACACTGCACACGGAGTATGTGTGAAAACACTGTAGCGCGTGCTGCTCCTTTACCGTATACACACCGCATACACACTGCACACGGAGTATGTGTGAAAACACTGTAGCGCGTGCTGCTCCTGTACCGTATACGCACCGCAACACACACCGCATACACACTGCACAGGGAGTATGTGTGAAAACACTGTAGCGCGCGCTGCTCCTGTACCACATACACACCGCATACACACTGCACACGGAGTATGTGTGAAAACACTGTAGCGCGCGCTGCTCCTGTACCGTATACGCACCGCAACACACACCGCATACACACTGCACAGGGAGTATGTGTGAAAACACTGTAGCGCGCGCTGCTCCTGTACCACATACACACCGCAACACACACCGCATACACACTGCACACGGAGTATGTGTGAAAACACTGTAGTGCGTGCTGCTCCTGTACCGTATACGCACCGCAACACACACCGCATACAAACTGCACACGAAGTATGTGTGAAAACACTGTAGCGCGCGCTGCTCCTGTACCGTATACGCACTGCAACACACACCGCATACACACTGCACACGGAGTATGTGTGAAAACACTGTAGCGCGTGCTGCTCCTGTACCGTATACGCACTGCAACACACACCGTATACACACTGCACACGGAGTATGTGTGAAAACACTGTAGGGCGCGCTGCTCCTGTACCGTATACGCACCGCAACACACACCGCATACACACTGCACACGGAGTATATGTGAAAACACTGTAGTGCGTGCTGCTCCTGTACCGTATACACACCGCAACACACACCGCATACACACTGCACACGGAGTATATGTGAAAACACTGTAGGGCGCGCTGCTCCTGTACCGTATACGCACCGCAACACACACCGCATACACACTGCACACGGAGTATATGTGAAAACACTGTAGTGCGTGCTGCTCCTGTACCGTATACGCACCGCAACACACACCGCATACAAACTGCACATGGAGTATATGTGAAAACACTGTAGTGCGTGCTGCTCCTGTACCGTATACACACCGCAACACACACCGCATACACACTGCACACGGAGTATGTGTGAAAACACTGTAGGGCGCGCTGCTCCTGTACCGTATACGCACCGCAACACACACCGCATACACACTGCACAGGGAGTATGTGTGAAAACACTGTAGCGCGCGCTGCTCCTGTACCACATACACACCGCAACACACACCGCATACACACTGCACACGGAGTATGTGTGAAAACACTGTAGTGCGTGCTGCTCCTGTACCGTATACGCACCGCAACACACACCGCATACAAACTGCACACGAAGTATGTGTGAAAACACTGTAGCGCGCGCTGCTCCTGTACCGTATACGCACTGCAACACACACCGCATACACACTGCACACGGAGTATGTGTGAAAACACTGTAGCGCGTGCTGCTCCTGTACCGTATACACACCGCATACACACTGCACACGGAGTATGTGTGAAAACACTGTAGGGCGCGCTGCTCCTGTACCGTATACGCACCGCAACACACACCGCATACACACTGCACACGGAGTATGTGTGAAAACACTGTAGCGCGTGCTGCTCCTGTACCACATACACACCGCAACACACACCGCATACAAACTGCACATGGAGTATGTGTGAAAACACTGTAGTGCGTGCTGCTCCTGTACCGTATACGCACCGCAACACACACCGCAACACACACCGTATACACACTGCACACGGAGTATGTGTGAAAACACTGTAGCGCGCGCTGCTCTTGTACCGTATACACACTGCACACGGAGTATGTGTGAAAACACTGTAGCGCGTGCTGCTCCTGTACCGTATACACACTGCACACGGAGTATGTGTGAAAACACTGTAGCGCGTGCTGCTCCTGTACCGTATACGCACCGCAACACACACCACATACGCACTGCACACGGAGTATGTGTGAAAACACTGTAGCGCGTGCTGCTCCTGTACCGTATACGCACCGCAACACACACCGCATACGCACTGCACACGGAGTATGTGTGAAAACACTGTAGGGCGCGCTGCTCCTGTACCGTATACGCACCGCAACACACACCGCATACGCACTGCACACGGAGTATGTGTGAAAACACTGTAGCGCGTGCTGCTCCTGTACCGTATACGCACCGCAACACACACCACATACGCACTGCACACGGAGTATGTGTGAAAACACTGTAGCGCGTGCTGCTCCTGTACCGTATACGCACCGCAACACACACCGCATACACACTGCACACGGAGTATGTGTGAAAACACTGTAGGGCGCGCTGCTCCTGTACCGTATACACACCGCAACACACACCGCATACGCACTGCACACGGAGTATGTGTGAAAACACTGTAGCGCGTGCTGCTCCTGTACCGTATACACACCGCATACACACACCGCATACACACTGCACACGGAGTATGTGTGAAAACACTGTAGCGCGTGCTGCTCCTGTACCGTATACACACCGCATACACACACCGCATACACACTGCACACGGAGTATGTGTGAAAACACTGTAGCGCGTGCTGCTCCTGTACCGTATACGCACCGCAACACACACCAAATACACACACCGCATACACACTGCACACGGAGTATGTGTGAAAACACTGTAGCGCGTGCTGCTCCTGTACCGTATACGCACCGCAACACACACCAAATACACACACCGCATACACACTGCACACGGAGTATGTGTGAAAACACTGTAGTGCGTGCTGCTCCTGTACCGTATACGCACCGCAACACACACCGCATACACACTGCACACGGAGTATATGTGAAAACACTGTAGCGCGTGCTGCTCCTGTACCGTATACGCACCGCAACACACACCGCATACACACTGCACACGGAGTATGTGTGAAAACACTGTAGCGCGTGCTGCTCCTGTACCGTATACACACCGCATACACACTGCACACGGAGTATGTGTGAAAACACTGTAGCGCGTGCTGCTCCTGTTTCGTATACACACCGCAACACACACTGCATACACATTGCACACGGAGTATGTGTGAAAACACTGTAGCGCGTGCTGCTCCTCTACCGTATACACACCGCAACACACACCGCATACACACTGCACACGGAGTTTGTGTGAAAACACTGTAGCGCGTGCTGCTCCTGTACCGTATACGCACCGCAACACACACCGCATACACACTGCACACGGAGTATGTGTGAAAACACTGTAGCGCGTGCTCCTCCTCTACCGTATACACACCGCAACACACACCGCATACACACTGCACACGGAGTGTGTGTGAAAACACTGTAGCGCGTGCTGCTCCTGTACCGTATACGCACCGCAACACACACCGCATACACACTGCACACGGAGTATGTGTGAAAACACTGTAGCGCGTGCTCCTCCTGTTTCGTATACACACCGCAACACACACCACATACACACTGCACACGGAGTGTGTGTGAAAACACTGTAGCACGTGCTGCTCCTGTACCGTATACGCACCGCAACACACACCAAATACACACACCACATACACACTGCACACGGAGTATGTGTGAAAACACTGTAGCGCGTGCTGCTCCTGTTTCGTGTACACACCGCAACACACACCGCATACACACTGCACACGGAGTATGTGTGAAAACACTGTAGCGCGTGCTGCTCCTGTACCGTATACGCACCGCAACACACACCAAATACACACACCACATACACACTGCACACGGAGTATGTGTGAAAACACTGTAGCGCGTGCTGCTCCTGTACCGTATACGCACCGCAACACACACCGCATACACACTGCACACGGAGTATGTGTGAAAACACTGTAGCGCGTGCTGCTCCTGTTTCGTATACGCACCGCAACACACACCGCATACACACTGCACACGGAGTATGTGTGAAAACACTGTAGCGCGTGCTGCTCCTGTACCGTATACACACCGCAACACACACCGCATACACACTGCACACGGAGTATGTGTAAAAACACCGTAGCGCGTGCTGCTCCTCTACCGTATACACACCGCAACACACACCGCATACACACTGCACACGGAGTATGTGTGAAAACACTGTAGCGCGTGCTGCTCCTGTACCGTATACGCACCGCAACACACACCACATACACACTGCACACGGAGTGTGTGTGAAAACACTGTAGCGCGTGCTGCTCCTGTACCGTATACGCACCGCAACACACACCACATACACACTGCACACGGAGTATGTGTGAAAACACTGTAGCGCGTGCTGCTCCTGTACCGTATACACACCGCAACACACACCGCATACACACTGCACACGGAGTATGTGTGAAAACACTGTAGCGCGTGCTGCTCCTGTACCGTATACACACTGCACACGGAGTATGTGTGAAAACACTGTAGCGCGTGCTGCTCCTGTACCGTATACACACCGCAGCACACACCACATACACACTGCACACGGAGTATGTGTGAAAACACTGTAGCGCGTGCTGCTCCTGTACCGTATACGCACCGCAACACACACCACATACACACTGCACACGGAGTATGTGTGAAAACACTGTAGCGCGTGCTGCTCCTGTACCGTATACACACCGCAGCACACACCACATACACACTGCACACGGAGTATGTGTGAAAACACTGTAGCGCGTGCTGCTCCTGTACCGTATACGCACCGCAACACACACCGCATACACACTGCACACGGAGTATGTGTGAAAACACTGTAACGCATGCTGCTCCTGTACCGTATACGCACCGCAACACACACCGCATACACACTGCACACGGAGTATGTGTGAAAACACTGTAGCGCGTGCTGCTCCTGTACCGTATACGCACCGCAACACACACCGCATACACACTGCACACGGAGTATGTGTGAAAACACTGTAACGCATGCTGCTCCTGTACCGTATACACACCGCAACACACACCACATACACACTGCACACGGAGTATGTGTGAAAACACTGTAGCGCGTGCTGCTCCTGTACCGTATACGCACCGCAACACACACCGCATACACACTGCACACGGAGTATGTGTGAAAACACTGTAACGCATGCTGCTCCTGTACCGTATACACACCGCAACACACACCGCATACACAGTGCACACGGAGTATGTGTAAAAAAACACTGTAGCGCGCGCTGCTCCTGTACCGTATACGCACCGCAACACACACCGCATACACACTGCACACGAAGTATGTGTGAAAACACTGTAGCGTGTGCTGCTCCTGTACCATATACACACCGCATACACACTGCACACGGAGTATGTGTGAAAACACTGTAGCGCGTGCTGCTCCTGTACCGTATACGCATCGCATACACACTGCACACTGAGTATGTGTGAAAACACTGTAGCGCGTGCTGCTCCTGTACCGTATACACACCGAAGCACACACCACATACACACTGCACACGAAGTATGTGTGAAAACACTGTAGCGTGTGCTGCTCCTGTACCATATACACACCGCATACACACTGCACACGGAGTATGTGTGAAAACACTGTAGCGCGTGCTGCTCCTGTACCGTATACGCATCGCATACACACTGCACACTGAGTATGTGTGAAAACACTGTAGCGCGTGCTGCTCCTGTACCGTATACGCACCGCAACACACACCGCATACACACTGCACACGGAGTATATGTGAAAACACTGTAGCGCGTGCTGCTCCTGTACCGTATACACACCGCAACACACACCGCATACACACTGCACACGGAGTATGTGTGAAAACACTTTAGCGCGTGCTGCTCCTGTACCATATACGCATCGCAAACACACTGCACACGGAGTATGTGTGAAAACACTGTAGCGCGTGCTGCTCCTGTACCGTATACACACCATAACACACACCGCATACACACTGCACACGGAGTATGTGTGAAAACACCGTAGCGCGTGCTGCTCCTGTACCGTATACACACCGCAGCACACACCACATACACACTGCACACGGAGTATGTGTGAAAACACTGTAGCGCGTGCTGCTCCTGTACCGTATACGCACCGCAACACACACCGCATACACACTGCACACGGAGTATGTGTGAAAACACTGTAACGCATGCTGCTCCTGTACCGTATACGCACCGCAACACACACCGCATACACACTGCACACGGAGTATGTGTGAAAACACTGTAGCGCGTGCTGCTCCTGTACCGTATACGCACCGCAACACACACCGCATACACACTGCACACGGAGTATGTGTGAAAACACTGTAACGCATGCTGCTCCTGTACCGTATACACACCGCAACACACACCACATACACACTGCACACGGAGTATGTGTGAAAACACTGTAGCGCGTGCTGCTCCTGTACCGTATACGCACCGCAACACACACCGCATACACACTGCACACGGAGTATGTGTGAAAACACTGTAACGCATGCTGCTCCTGTACCGTATACACACCGCAACACACACCGCATACACAGTGCACACGGAGTATGTGTAAAAAAACACTGTAGCGCGCGCTGCTCCTGTACCGTATACGCACCGCAACACACACCGCATACACACTGCACACGAAGTATGTGTGAAAACACTGTAGCGTGTGCTGCTCCTGTACCATATACACACCGCATACACACTGCACACGGAGTATGTGTGAAAACACTGTAGCGCGTGCTGCTCCTGTACCGTATACGCATCGCATACACACTGCACACTGAGTATGTGTGAAAACACTGTAGCGCGTGCTGCTCCTGTACCGTATACACACCGAAGCACACACCACATACACACTGCACACGAAGTATGTGTGAAAACACTGTAGCGTGTGCTGCTCCTGTACCATATACACACCGCATACACACTGCACACGGAGTATGTGTGAAAACACTGTAGCGCGTGCTGCTCCTGTACCGTATACGCATCGCATACACACTGCACACTGAGTATGTGTGAAAACACTGTAGCGCGTGCTGCTCCTGTACCGTATACGCACCGCAACACACACCGCATACACACTGCACACGGAGTATATGTGAAAACACTGTAGCGCGTGCTGCTCCTGTACCGTATACACACCGCAACACACACCGCATACACACTGCACACGGAGTATGTGTGAAAACACTTTAGCGCGTGCTGCTCCTGTACCATATACGCATCGCAAACACACTGCACACGGAGTATGTGTGAAAACACTGTAGCGCGTGCTGCTCCTGTACCGTATACACACCATAACACACACCGCATACACACTGCACACGGAGTATGTGTGAAAACACCGTAGCGCGTGCTGCTCCTGTACCGTATACACACCGCAACACACACCGCATACACACTGCACACGGAGTATGTGTGAAAACACCGTAGCGCGCGCTGCTCCTGTACCGTATACGCACCGCAACACACACCGCATACACACTGCACACGGAGTATTTGTGAAAACACTGTAGGGCGCGCTGCTCCTGTACCGTATACACACCGCAACACGCACCGCATACACACTGCACACGGAGTATGTGTGAAAACACTGTAGTGCGTGCTGCTCCTGTACCGTATACGCACCGCAACACACACCGCATACAAACTGCACACGAAGTATGTGTGAAAACACTGTAGCGCGTGCTGCTCCTGTACCGTATACGCACTGCAACACACACCGCATACACACTGCACACGGAGTATGTGTGAAAACACTGTAGCGCGTGCTTCTCCTGTACCGTATACACACTGCACACGGAGTATGTGTGAAAACACTGTAGCGCGTGTTGCTCCTGTACCGTATACGCACCGCAACACACACCGCATACACACTGCACACGGAGTATTTGTGAAAACACTGTAGCGCGTGCTGCTCCTGTACCGTATACGCACTGCAACACACACCGCATACACACTGCACACGGAGTATTTGTGAAAACACTGTAGCGCGTGCTGCTCCTGTACCGTATACGCACCGCAACACACACCGCATACAAACTGCACACGAAGTATGTGTGAAAACACTGTAGCGCGTGCTGCTCCTGTACCGTATACGCACTGCAACACACACCGCATACACACTGCACACGGAGTATTTGTGAAAACACTGTAGGGCGCGCTGCTCCTGTACCGTATACACACCGCAACACGCACCGCATACACACTGCACACGGAGTATGTGTGAAAACACTGTAGTGCGTGCTGCTCCTGTACCGTATACGCACCGCAACACGCACCGCATACACACTGCACACGGAGTATGTGTGAAAACACTGTAGTGCGTGCTGCTCCTGTACCGTATACGCACTGCAACACACACCGCATACACACTGCACACGGAGTATGTGTGAAAACACTGTAGCGCGTGCTTCTCCTGTACCGTATACACACTGCACACGGAGTATGTGTGAAAACACTGTAGCGCGTGTTGCTCCTGTACCGTATACGCACCGCAACACACACCACATACACACTGCACACGGAGTATGTGTGAAAATACTGTAGCGCGTGCTTCTCCTGTACCGTATACGCACTGCAACACACACCGCATACACACTGCACACGGAGTATGTGTGAAAACACTGTAGCGCTTGCTGCTCCTGTACCGTATACACACTGCAACACACACCGCATACACACTGCACATGGAGTATGTGTGAAAACACTGTAGCGCGTGCTGCTCCTGTACCGTATACACACTGCACACGGAGTATGTGTGAAAACACTGTAGCGCGTGCTGCTCCTGTACCGTATACACACTGCACACGGAGTATGTGTGAAAACACTGTAGCGCGCGCTGCTCCTGTACCGTATACACACTGCACACGGAGTATGTGTGAAAACACTGTAGCGCGCGCTGCTCCTGTACCGTATACGCACTGCACACGGAGTATGTGTGAAAACACTGTAGCGCGTGCTGCTCCTGTACCGTATACACACTGCACACGGAGTATGTGTGAAAACACTGTAGCGCGCGCTGCTCCTGTACCGTATACGCACCGCAACACACACCACATACACACTGCACACGGAGTATGTGTGAAAACACTGTAGCGCGTGCTGCTCCTGTACCGTATACGCACCGCAACACACACCGCATACACACTGCACACGGAGTATGTGTGAAAACACTGTAGCGCGTGCTGCTCCTGTACCGTATACACACCGCAACACACACCGCATACACACTGCACACGGAGTATGTGTGAAAACACTGTAGCGCGTGCTGCTCCTGTACCGTATACGCACCGCATACACACACCGCATACACACTGCACACGGAGTATGTGTGAAAACACTGTAGCGCGTGTTGCTCCTGTACCGTATACGCACCGCATACACACCGCATACACACTGCACACGGAGTATGTGTGAAAACACTGTAGCGCGTGCTGCTCCTGTACCGTATACTCACCGCAACACACACCTTATACACACTGCACATGGAGTATGTGTGAAAACACTGTAGCGCGTGCTGCTCCTGTACCGTATACTCACCGCATACACACTGCACACGGAGTATGTGTGAAAACACTGTAGCGCGCGCTGCTCCTGTACCGTATACACACCGCAACACACACCGCATACGCACTGCACACGGAGTATATGTGAAAACACTGTAGCGCGTGCTGCTCCTGTACCGTATACTCACCGCATACACACTGCACACGGAGTATGTGTGAAAACACTGTAGCGCGTGCTGCTCCTGTACCGTATACACACCGCAACACACACCGCATACGCACTGCACACGGAGTATATGTGAAAACACTGTAGCGCGTGCTGCTCCTGTACCGTATACACACCGCAACACACACCGCATACGCACTGCACACGGAGTATGTGTGAAAACACTGTAGCGCGTGCTGCTCCTGTACCGTATACACACCGCAACACACACCGCATACACACACCGCATACACACTGCACACGGAGTATGTGTGAAAACACTGTAGCGCGGGCTGCTCTTGTACCTTATACACACCGCAACACACACCACATACACACTGCACACGGAGTATGTGTGAAAACACTGTAGCGCGTGCTGCTGCTGTACCGTATACACACCGCAGTACACACCACATACAAACCGCACACGGAGTATGTGTGAAAACACTGTAGCGCGCGCTGCTCCTTTACTGTATACGCACCGCAACACACACCACATACACACTGCACACGGAGTATGTGTGAAAACACTGTAGCGCGTGCTGCTCCTGTACCGTATACGCACCGCAACACACACCGCATACACACTGCACACGGAGTATGTGTGAAAACACTGTAGCGCGTGCTGCTCCTGTACCGTATACACACCGCATACACACTGCACACGGAGTATGTGTGAAAACACTGTAGCGCGTGCTGGTCCTGTACAGTATACGCACCGCAACACACACCGCATACGCACTGCACACGGAGTATGTGTGAAAACACTAGCGCGTGCTGCTCCTGTACCGCATACACACCGCAACACGCACCGCATACACACTGCAAACAGAGTATGTGTGAAAACACTGTAGCGCGCGCTGCTCCTGTACCGTATACGCACTGCAACACACACCGCATACACACTGCACACGGAGTATGTGTGAAAACACTGTAGCGCGTGCTGCTCCTGTACCGTATACACACTGCACACGGAGTATGTGTGAAAACACTAGCGCGTGCTGCTCCTGTACCGCATACACACCGCAACACGCACCGCATACACACTGCAAACAGAGTATGTGTGAAAACACTGTAGCGCGTGCTGCTCCTTTACCGTATACGCACCGCAACACACACCGCAACACACACCGCATACAAACTGCACATGGAGTATGTGTGAAAACACTGTAGTGCGTGCTGCTCCTGTACCGTATACGCACCGCAACACACTGCACACGGAGTATGTGTGAAAAAACTGTAGCGCGTGCTGCTCCTGTACCGCATACACACTGCACACGGAGTATGTGTGAAAACACTGTAGCACGTGCTGCTCCTGTACCGTATACACACCGCAACACACACCGCATACACACTGCACACGGAGTATGTGTGAAAACACTGTAGTGCGTGCTGCTCCTGTACCGTATACGCACCGCAACACACACCGCAACACACACCGCAACACACACCGCATACACACTGCACACGGAGTATGTGTGAAAACACTGTAGCGCGTGCTGCTCCTGTACCGTATACACACCGCATACACACTGCACACGGAGTATGTGTGAAAACACTGTAGCGCGTGCTGGTCCTGTACCGTATACGCACCGCAACACACACCGCATACGCACTGCACACGGAGTATGTGTGAAAACACTGTAGTGCGTTCTGCTCCTGTACCGTATACACACTGCACACGGAGTATGTGTGAAAACACTAGCGCGTGCTGCTCTTGTACCGCATACACACCGCAACACGCACCGCATACACACTGCAAACAGAGTATGTGTGAAAACACTGTAGCGCGCGCTGCTCCTGTACCGTATACGCACTGCAACACACACCGCATACACACTGCACACGGAGTATGTGTGAAAACACTGTAGCGCGTGCTGCTCCTGTACCGTATACACACTGCACACGGAGTATGTGTGAAAACACTAGCGCGTGCTGCTCCTGTACCGCATACCCACCGCAACACGCACCGCATACACACTGCAAACAGAGTATGTGTGAAAACACTGTAGCGCGCGCTGCTCCTGTACCGTATACGCACTGCAACACACACCGCATACACACTGCACACGGAGTATGTGTGAAAACACTAGCGCGTGCTGCTCCTGTACCGCATACACACCGCAACACGCACCGCATACACACTGCAAACAGAGTATGTGTGAAAACACTGTAGCGCGTGCTGCTCCATTACCGTATACGCACCGCAACACACACCGCAACACACACCGCATACAAACTGCACATGGAGTATGTGTGAAAACACTGTAGTGCGTGCTGCTCCTGTACCGTATACGCACCGCAACACACTGCACACGGAGTATGTGTGAAAAAACTGTAGCGCGTGCTGCTCCTGTACCGTACACACACTGCACACGGAGTATGTGTGAACACACTGTAGCACGCGCTGCTTCTGTACCGTATACGCACTGCAACACACACCGCATACACACTGCACACGGAGTATGTGTGAAAACACTGTAGCGCGTGCTGCTCCTGTACCGTATACACACCGCAACACACACCGCATACACACTGCACACGGAGTATGTGTGAAAACACTGTAGTGCGTGCTGCTCCTGTACCGTATACGCACCGCAACACAGACCGCTTACAAACTGCACACGAAGTATGTGTGAAAACACTGTAGTGCGTGCTGCTCCTGTACCGTATACGCACCGCAACACACACCGCAACACACACCGCATACAAACTGCACATGGAGTATGTGTGAAAACACTGTAGTGCGTGCTGCTCCTGTACCGTATACGCACCGCAACACACACCGCATGCACACTGCACACGGAGTATGTGTGAAAACACTGTAGCGCGTGCTGCTCCTGTACCGTTTACGCACCGCAACACACTGCACACGGAGTATGTGTGAAAAAACTGTAGCGCGTGCTGCTCCTGTACCGTACACACACTGCACACGGAGTATGTGTGAACACACTGTAGCACGCGCTGCTCCTGTACCGTATACGCACTGCAACACACACCGCATACACACTGCACACGGAGTATGTGTGAAAACACTGTAGTGCGTGCTGCTCCTGTACCGTATACACACCGCAACACACACCGCATACACACTGCACACGGAGTATGTGTGAAAACACTGTAGTGCGTGCTGCTCCTGTACCGTATACGCACCGCAACACACACCGCATACACACTGCACACGGAGTATGTGTGAAAACACTGTAGTGCGTGCTGCTCCTGTACCGTATACGCACCGCAACACAGACCGCTTACAAACTGCACACGAAGTATGTGTGAAAACACTGTAGTGCGTGCTGCTCCTGTACCGTATACGCACCGCAACACACACCGCAACACACACCGCATACAAACTGCACATGGAGTATGTGTGAAAACACTGTAGTGCGTGCTGCTCCTGTACCGTATACGCACCGCAACACACACCGCATGCACACTGCACACGGAGTATGTGTGAAAACACTGTAGCGCGTGCTGCTCCTGTACCGTTTACGCACCGCAACACACTGCACACGGAGTATGTGTGAAAAAACTGTAGCGCGTGCTGCTCCTGTACCGTACACACACTGCACACGGAGTATGTGTGAACACACTGTAGCACGCGCTGCTCCTGTACCGTATACGCACTGCAACACACACCGCATACACACTGCACACGGAGTATGTGTGAAAACACTGTAGCGCGTGCTGCTCCTGTACCGTATACACACCGCAACACACACCGCATACACACTGCACACGGAGTATGTGTGAAAACACTGTAGTGCGTGCTGCTCCTGTACCGTATACGCACCGCAACACAGACCGCTTACAAACTGCACACGAAGTATGTGTGAAAACACTGTAGTGCGTGCTGCTCCTGTACCGTATACGCACCGCAACACACACCGCAACACACACCGCATACAAACTGCACATGGAGTATGTGTGAAAACACTGTAGTGCGTGCTGCTCCTGTACCGTATACGCACCGCAACACACACCGCATGCACACTGCACACGGAGTATGTGTGAAAACACTGTAGCGCGTGCTGCTCCTGTACCGTTTACGCACCGCAACACACACCGCATACACACTGCACACGGAGTATGTGTGAAAACACTGTAGTGCGTGCTGCTCCTGTACCGTATACGCACCGCAACACACACCGCAACACACACCGCATACAAACTGCACATGGAGTATATGTGAAAACACTGTAGTGCGTGCTGCTCCTGTACCGTATACGCACCGCAACACACACCGCAACACACACCGCATACACACTGCACACGGAGTATGTGTGAAAACACTGTAGTGCGTGCTGCTCCTGTACCGTATACGCACCGCAACACACACCACATACACACTGCACACGGAGTATGTGTGAAAACACTGTAGCGCGTGCTGCTCCTGTACCGTATACACACCGCAACACACACCACATACACACTGCACACGGAGTATGTGTGAAAACACTGTAGCGCGTGCTGCTCCTGTACCGTATACACACCGCAACACACACCTTATACACACTGCACACGGAGTATATGTGAAAACACTGTAGCGCGTGCTGCTCCTGTACCGTATACACACCGCAACACACACCGCATACACACTGCACACGGAGTATGTGTGAAAACACTGTAGTGCGTGCTGCTCCTGTACCGTATACGCACCGCAACACACACCACATACACACTGCACACGGAGTATGTGTGAAAACACTGTAGCGCGTGCTGCTCCTGTACCGTATACACACCGCAACACACACCGCATACACACTGCACACGGAGTATGTGTGAAAACACTGTAGCTCGTGCTGCTCCTGTACCGTATACGCACCGCAACACACACCGCATACACACTGCACACGGAGTATGTGTGAAAACACTGTAGCGCGTGCTGCTCCTGTACCGTATACACACCGCAACACACACCGCATACACACTGCACACGGAGTATGTGTGAAAACACTGTAGCGCGTGCTGCTCCTGTACCGTATACGCACCGCAACACACACCGCATACACACTGCATACGGAGTATGTGTGAAAACACTGTAGCTCGTGCTGCTCCTGTACCGTATACGCACCGCAACACACACCGCATACACACTGCACACGGAGTATGTGTGAAAACACTGTAGCGCGTGCTGCTCCTGTACCGTATACACACCGCAACACACACCGCATACACACTGCACACGGAGTATGTGTGAAAACACTGTAGCGCGTGCTGCTCCTGTACCGTATACGCACCGCAACACACACCGCATACACACTGCACACGGAGTATGTGTGAAAACACTGTAGCGCGTGCTGCTCCTGTACCGTATACGCACCGCAACACACACCGCATACACACTGCACACGGAGTATGTGTGAAAACACTGTAGCGCGTGCTGCTCCTGTACCGTATACGCACCGCAACACACACCGCATACACACTGCACACGGAGTATGTGTGAAAACACTGTAGCGCGTGCTGCTCCTGTACCGTATACACACCGCAACACACACCACATACACACTGCACACGGAGTATGTGTGAAAACACTGTAGCGCGTGCTGCTCCTGTACCGTATACACACCGCAACACACACCGCATACACACTGCACACGGAGTGTGTGTGAAAACACTGTAGCGCGTGCTGCTCCTGTACCGTATACACACCGCAACACACACCGCATACACACTGCACACGGAGTATGTGTGAAAACACCGTAGCGCGTGCTGCTCCTGTACCGTATACACACCGCAACACACACTGCATACACACTGCACACGGAGTATGTGTGAAAACACTGTAGCGCTTGCTGCTCCTGTACCGTATACACACCGCAACACACACCGCATACACACTGCACACGGAGTATGTGTGAAAACACCGTAGCGCGTGCTGCTCCTGTACCGTATACACACCGCAACACACACCGCATACACACTGCACACGGAGTGTGTGTGAAAACACTGTAGCGCGCGCTGCTCCTGTACTGTATACACACCGCAACACACACTGCATACACACTGCACACGGAGTATGTGTGAAAACACTGTAGCGCGCGCTGCTCCTGTACCGTATACACACCGCAACACACACCGCATACACACTGCACACGGAGTGTGTGTGAAAACACTGTAGCGCGTGCTGCTCCTGTACCGTATACACACCGCAACACACACCGCATACACACTGCACACGGAGTATGTGTGAAAACACCGTAGCGCGTGCTGCTCCTGTACCGTATACACACCGCAACACACACCGCATACTAGGGTTGTAACGGTATACCGGTATGGCGGTTTATCACGATATTGACTTGTACGGTTATCATATCGTGAAAATTTGCTTATCCACGGTTTTGGAAAGAAAATTAAAGCAGATCTCAACTGCACATATGCAACTTCTTTCCACTTGAATACTCCACCTATACATGTGCACTGGAGAAAATATCTGAGACTGAGAATGCGAATTCTAATCTCTATCCCCCGCCAAAAAAAAATTTAAAATCTGCAGTGTGGGTTGGGAATACTTTGGGTATCCGAAAAACAAACGTGGGGTTTTCCTTGAAGATTGATATCCTGTTGTGTCCAGAAATGTGGACGAAGAGTGGCTGCAAAAGGAGGAAATGCGGCGAATATGTTCTCCCATATTCGCGAACACCATCCCTCCCTGCAGATAAAGTTCCATTTATAACTTAAGGCCGTATTATTTACGCGTTGCTGAGGGAATTTACAATATAACGCAGATGTCACGTAAAATTGCTCGATTTGATAGATGGATGAATAAATCTAATATATAGCTGTGCAATAAATAAAATCGCTATATGAGTGTGTCTATTAATATACAGCACAAAAAAAGTAAATCTATATTCTGCTTGTTCAGCGTGTCTGTGTGAATGAGCAGTGCCGTTTTGCCTAGTACATACTCAAGTATATGTGATGCTCATGGTGTTTAAAGCATCTGCCGTCTCACTATATAAGGACGTGAACACATGAACATATCCAGAGCTGCTCTGAGAGAACTAAATGAGCATTTCATTATTTTGTTGAAAAGAATCAGTCAAATACACTCCGACTGAAACTCATAGGAGTTTAGTACAACCTGTCAAAATAAAAATTCTTAAATAATAATTAATAAATTAAGAATTAAACTAAGTTAAGGTTTTATGAATTTAATTGATCAGACATGTTTGTTAAAATGGGAGATGTGCAGCTTTATTTTTTTATGTTCAAAAGGTAGACTCATACTTCCATAAAAAGTTTATTTTTTCATTAAAAAAGTTTGTTTTAATAAACCATATATTCATCCAAGAAACCCTATCTGTTTTCATTAATTTAAGGTTCATTGTAGCTGATGATTATAATAATGATTGTTTAATACCGTAAACCGTGATATTTTCTGAGACTATTATCATACCTTGAAAATCTCATACCGTTACAACCCTACCGCATACACACTGCACACGGAGTATGTGTGAAAACACTATAGCGCGTGCTGCTCCTGTACCGTATACACACCGCATACACACTGCACACGGAGTATGTGTGAAAACACTATAGCGCGTGCTGCTCCTGTACCGTATACACACCGCATACACACTGCACACGGAGTATGTGTGAAAACACTGTAGCGCGTGCTGCTCCTGTACCGTATACACACCGCAACACACACCGCATACACACTGCACACGGAGTATGTGTGAAAACACTGTAGCGCGTGCTGCTCCTGTACCATATACACACCGCAACACACACCGCATACACACTGCACACGGAGTATGTGTGAAAACACTGTAGCGCGTGCTGCTCCTGTACCGTATACGCACCGCAACACACACCGCATACACACTGCACACGGAGTATGTGTGAAAACACTATAGCGCGTGCTGCTCCTGTACCGTATACGCACCGCAACACACACCGCATACACACTGCACACGGAGTATGTGTGAAAACACTATAGCGCGTGCTGCTCCTGTACCGTATACACACCGCAACACACACCGCATACACACTGCACACGGAGTATGTGTGAAAACACTGTAGCGCGTGCTGCTCCTGTACCGTATACGCACCGCAACACACACCGCATACACACTGCACACGGAGTATGTGTGAAAACACTGTAGCGCGTGCTGCTCCTGTACCGTATACGCACCGCAACACACACCGCATACACACTGCACACGGAGTATGTGTGAAAACACTATAGCGCGTGCTGCTCCTGTACCGTATACGCACCGCAACACACACCGCATACACACTGCACACGGAGTATGTGTGAAAACACTGTAGCGCGTGCTGCTCCTGTACCGTATACGCACCGCAACACACACCGCATACACACTGCACACGGAGTATGTGTGAAAACACTATAGCGCGTGCTGCTCCTGTACCGTATACGCACCGCAACACACACCGCATACACACTGCACACGGAGTATGTGTGAAAACACTGTAGCGCGTGCTGCTCCTGTACCGTATACGCACCGCAACACACACCGCATACACACTGCACACGGAGTATGTGTGAAAACACTGTAGCGCGTGCTGCTCCTGTACCGTATACGCACGGCAACACACACCGCATACACACTGCACACGGAGTATGTGTGAAAACACTGTAGCGCGTGCTGCTCCTGTACCGTATACGCACCGCATACACACACCGCATACACACTGCACACGGAGTATGTGTGAAAACACTGTAGCGCGTGCTGCACTTGTACCGTATACGCACCGCAACACACACCGCATACACACTGCACACGGAGTATGTGTGAAAACACTGTAGCGCGTGCTGCTCCTGTACCGTATACGCACGGCAACCCACACCGCATACACACTGCACACGGAGTATGTGTGAAATCACTGTAGCGCGTGCTGCTCCTGTACCGTATACGCACGGCAACCCACACCGCATACACACTGCACACGGAGTATGTGTGAAATCACTGTAGCGCGTGCTGCTCCTGTACCGTATACGCACCGCATACACACACCGCATACACACTGCACACGGAGTATGTGTGAAAACACTGTAGCGTGTGCTGCTCCTGTACCGTATACGCACCGCAACACACACCGCATACACACTGCACACGGAGTATGTGTGAAATCACTGTAGCGCGTGCTGCTCCTGTACCGTATACGCACCGCATACACACACCGCATACACACTGCACACGGAGTATGTGTGAAAACACTGTAGCGCGTGCTGCTCCTGTACCGTATACGCACCGCAACACACACCGCATACACACTGCACACGGAGTATGTGTGAAAACACTGTAGCGCGTGCTGCTCCTGTACCATATACACACCGCAACACACACTGCATACACACTGCACACGGAGTATGTGTGAAAACACTGTAGCGCGTGCTGCTCCTGTACCGTATACGCACCGCAACACACACCGCATACACACTGCACACGGAGTATGTGTGAAAACACTGTAGCGCGTGCTGCTCCTGTACCGTATACGCACCGCAACACACACCGCATACACACTGCACACGGAGTATGTGTGAAAACACTGTAGCGCGTGCTGCTCCTGTACCGTATACACACCGCAACACACACTGCATACACACTGCACACGGAGTATGTGTGAAAACACTGTAACGTGTGCTGCTCCTGTACCGTATACACACCGCAACACACACCGCATACACACTGCACACGGAGTATGTGTGAAAACACTGTAGCGCTTGCTGCTCCTGTACCGTATACACACCGCAACAAGCACCACATACACACTGCACACGGAGTATGTGTGAAAACACTGTAGCGCGTGCTGCTCCTGTACCGTATACGCACCGCATACACACACCGCATACACACTGCACACGGAGTATGTGTGAAAACACTGTAGCGCGTGCTGCTCCTGTACCGTATACGCACCGCAACACACACCGCATACACACTGCACACGGAGTATGTGTGAAAACACTGTAGCGCGTGCTGCTCCTGTACCATATACACACCGCAACACACACTGCATACACACTGCACACGGAGTATGTGTGAAAACACTGTAGCGCGTGCTGCTCCTGTACCGTATACGCACCGCAACACACACCGCATACACACTGCACACGGAGTATGTGTGAAAACACTGTAGCGCTTGCTGCTCCTGTACCGTATACACACCGCAACAAGCACCACATACACACTGCACACGGAGTATGTGTGAAAACACTGTAGCGCGTGCTGCTCCTGTACCGTATACGCACCGCAACACACACCGCATACACACTGCACACGGAGTATGTGTGAAAACACTCTAGCGCGTGCTGCTCCTGTACCGTATACGCACCGCAACACACACCGCATACACACTGCACACGGAGTATGTGTGAAAACACTGTAGCGCGTGCTGCTCCTGTACCGTATACGCACCGCAACACACACCGCATACACACTGCACACAGAGTATGTGTGAAAACACTGTAGCGCGTGCTGCTCCTGTACCGTATACGCACCGCAACACACACCGCATACACACTGCACACGGAGTATGGTGAAAACACTGTAGCGCGTGCTGCTCCTGTACCGTATACGCACCGCAACACACACCGCATACACACTGCACACGGAGTATGTGTGAAAACACTGTAGCGCGTGCTGCTCCTGTACCGTATACGCACCGCAACACACACCGCATACACACTGCACACGGAGTATGTGTGAAAACACTGTAGCGCGTGCTGCTCCTGTACCGTATACGCACCGCAACACACACCGCATACACACTGCACACGGAGTATGGTGAAAACACTGTAGCGCGTGCTGCTCCTGTACCGTATACGCACCGCAACACACACCGCATACACACTGCACACGGAGTATGTGTGAAAACACTGTAGCGCGTGCTGCTCCTGTACCGTATACGCACCGCAACACACACCGCATACACACTGCACACGGAGTATGGTGAAAACACTGTAGCGCGTGCTGCTCCTGTACCGTATACGCACCGCAACACACACCGCATACACACTGCACACGGAGTATGTGTGAAAACACTGTAGCGCGTGCTGCTCCTGTACCGTATACGCACCGCAACACACACCGCATACACACTGCACACGGAGTATGTGTGAAAACACTGTAGCGCGTGCTGCTCCTGTACCGTATACGCACCGCAACACACACCACATACACACTGCACACGGAGTATGTGTGAAAACACTGTAGCGCGTGCTGCTCCTGTACCGTATACGCACCTCAACACACACCACATACACACTGCACACGGAGTATGTGTGAAAACACTGTAGCGCGTGCTGCTCCTGTACCGTATACGCACCGCAACACACACCGCATACACACTGCACACGGAGTATGTGTGAAAACACTGTAGCGCGTGCTGCTCCTGTACCGTATACACACCGCAACAAGCACCACATACACACTGCACACGGAGTATGTGTGAAAACACTGTGGCGCGTGCTGCTCCTGTACCGTATACGCACCGCAACACACACCGCATACACACTGCACACGGAGTATGTGTGTAAAAACTGTAGCGCGTGCTACTCCTGTACCGTATACTCACCGCAACACACACCGCATACACACTGCACACGGAGTATGTTTGAAAACACTTTAGCGCGTGCTGCTCCTGTACCGTATACTCACCGCAACACACACCGCATACACACTGCACACGGAGTATGTGTGAAAACACTGTAGCGCGTGCTGCTCCTGTACCGTATACGCACCGCAACACACACCGCATACACACTGCACACGGAGTATGTGTGTAAAAACTGTAGCGCGTGCTACTCCTGTACCGTATACTCACCGCAACACACACCGCATACACACTGCACACGGAGTATGTTTGAAAACACTTTAGCGCGTGCTGCTCCTGTACCGTATACTCACCACAACACACACCGCATACACACTGCACACGGAGTATGTTTGAAAACACTTTAGCGCGTGCTGCTCCTGTACCGTATACTCACCGCAACACACACCGCATACACACTGCACACGGAGTATGTGTGAAAACACTGTAGCGCTTGCTGCTCCTCTACCGTATACACACCGCAACACACACCGCATACACACTGCACACGGAGTATGTGTGTAAACACTGTAGCGCGTGCTGCTCCTGTACCGTATACTCACCGCAAAACACACCGCATACACACTGCACACGGAGTATGTTTGAAAACACTTTAGCGCGTGCTGCTCCTGTACCGTATACTCACCGCAACACACACCGCATACACACTGCACACGGAGTATGTGTGAAAACACTGTAGCGCGTGCTGCTCCTGTACCGTATACACACCGCAACACACACCGCATACACACTGCACACGGAGTATGTGTGAAAACACTGTAGCGCGTGCTGCTCCTGTACCGTATACTCACCGCAACACACACCGCATACACACTGCACACGGAGTATGTGTAAAAACACCGTAGCGCGTGCTGCTCCTCTACCGTATACACACCGCAACACACACCGCATACACACTGCACACGGAGTATGTGTGTAAACACCGTAGCGCGTGCTGCTCCTGTACCGTATACACACCGCAACACACACCGCATACACACTGCACACGGAGTATGTGTAAAAACACTGTAGCGCGTGCTGCTCCTGTACCGTATACTCACCGCAACACACACCGCATACACACTACACACGGAGTATGTGTGAAAACACTGTAGCGCGTGCTGCTCCTGTACCGTATACTCACCGCAACACACACCGCATACACACTGCACACGGAGTATGTTTGAAAACACTTTAGCGCGTGCTGCTCCTGTACCGTATACTCACCGCAACACACACCGCATACACACTGCACACGGAGTATGTGTAAAAACACCGTAGCGCGTGCTGCTCCTCTACCGTATACACACCGCAACACACACCGCATACACACTGCACACGGAGTATGTGTAAAAACACCGTAGCGCGTGCTGCTCCTGTACCGTATACGCACCGCAACACACACCGCATACACACTGCACACGGAGTATGTGTAAAAACACTGTAGCGCGTGCTGCTCCTGTACCGTATACTCACCGCAACACACACCGCATACACACTGCACACGGAGTATGTTTGAAAACACTTTAGCGCGTGCTGCTCCTGTACCGTATACTCACCGCAACACACACCGCATACACACTGCACACGGAGTATGTGTGAAAACACTGTAGCGCGTGCTGCTCCTGTACCGTATAAGCACCGCAACACACACCGCATACACACTGCACACGGAGTATGTGTGAAAACACTGTAGCGCCTGCTGCTCCTGTACCGTATACACACCGCAACAAGCACCACATACACACTGCACACGGAGTATGTGTGAAAACACTGTGGCGCACGCTGCTCCTGTACCGTATACGCACTGCAACACACACCGCATACACACTGCACACGGAGTATGTGTAAAAACACCGTAGCGCGTGCTGCTCCTCTACCGTATACACACCGCAACACACACCGCATACACACTGCACACGGAGTATGTGTGTAAACACTGTAGCGCGTGCTGCTCCTGTACCGTATACTCACCGCAACACACACCGCATACACACTGCACACGGAGTATGTTTGAAAACACTTTAGCGCGTGCTGCTCCTGTACCGTATACTCACCGCAACACACACCGCATACACACTGCACACGGAGTATGTGTGTAAACACTGTAGCGCGTGCTGCTCCTGTACCGTATACTCACCGCAACACACACCGCATACACACTGCACACGGAGTATGTTTGAAAACACTTTAGCGCGTGCTGCTCCTCTACCGTATACACACCGCAACACACACCGCATACACACTGCACACGGAGTATGTGTGTAAACACTGTAGCGCGTGCTGCTCCTGTACCGTATACTCACCGCAACACACACCGCATACACACTGCACACGGAGTATGTTTGAAAACACTGTAGCGCGTGCTGCTCCTGTACCGTATACGCACCGCAACACACACCGCATACACACTGCACACGGAGTATGTGTGAAAACACTGTAGCGCGTGCTGCTCCTGTACCGTATACACACCGCAACACACTGCACACGGAGTATGTGTGAAAACAATGTAGCGCGTGCTGCTCCTGTACCGTATACTCACCGCAACACACACCGCATACACACTGCACACGGAGTATGTTTGAAAACACTGTAGCGCGTGCTGCTCCTGTACCGTATACGCACCGCATACACACTGCACACGGAGTATGTGTGAAAACACTGTAGCGCTTGCTGCTCCTGTACAGTATACACACCGCAACACACACCGCATACACACTGCACACGGAGTGTGTGTGAAAACACTGTAGCGCGTGCTGCTCCTGTACCGTATACTCACCGCAACACACACCGCATACACACTGCACACGGAGTGTGTGTGAAAACACTGTAGCGCGTGCTGCTCCTGTACCGTATACACACCGCAACAAGCACCACATACACACTGCACACGGAGTATGTGTGAAAACACTGTAGCGCGTGCTGCTCCTGTACCGTATACTCACCGCAACACACACCGCATACACACTGCACACGGAGTGTGTGTGAAAACACTGTAGCGCGTGCTGCTCCTGTACCGTATACTCACCGCAACACACACCGCATACACACTGCACACGGAGTATGTGTGAAAACACTGTAGCGCGTGCTGCTCCTGTACCGTATACTCACCGCAACACACACCGCATACACACTGCACACGGAGTGTGTGTGAAAACACTGTAGCGCGTGCTGCTCCTGTACCGTATACTCACCGCAACACACACCGCATACACACTGCACACGGAGTGTGTGTGAAAACACTGTAGCGCGTGCTGCTCCTGTACCGTATACTCACCGCAACACACACCGAATACACACTGCACACGGAGTGTGTGTGAAAACACTGTAGCGCGTGCTGCTCCTGTACCGTATACACACCGCAACAAGCACCACATACACACTGCACACGGAGTATGTGTGAAAACACTGTAGCGCGTGCTGCTCCTGTACCGTATACTCACCGCAACACACACCGCATACACACTGCACACGGAGTGTGTGTGAAAACACTGTAGCGCGTGCTGCTCCTGTACCGTATACTCACCGCAACACACACCGCATACACACTGCACACGGAGTATGTGTGAAAACACTGTAGCGCGTGCTGCTCCTGTACCGTATACACACCGCAACAAACACCGCATACACACTGCACACGGAGTATGTGTGAAAACACTGTAGCGCTTGCTGCTCCTGTACAGTATACTCACCGCAACACACACCGCATACACACTGCACACGGAGTGTGTGTGAAAACACTGTAGCGCGTGCTGCTCCTGTACCGTATACTCACCGCAACACACACCGCATACACACTGCACACGGAGTATGTGTGAAAACACTGTAGCGCGTGCTGCTCCTGTACCGTATACACACCGCAACAAGCACCACATACACACTGCACACGGAGTATGTGTGAAAACACCGTAGAGCGTGCTGCTCCTGTACCGTATACACACCGCAACAAACACCGCATACACACTGCACACGGAGTATGTGTGAAAACAATGTAGCGCGTGCTGCTCCTGTACCGTATACTCACCGCAACACACACCGCATACACACTGCACACGGAGTATGTGTGAAAACACTGTAGCGCGTGCTGCTCCTGTACCGTATACACACCGCAACACACTGCACAAGGAGTATGTGTGAAAACACTGTAGCGCGTGCTGCTCCTGTACCGTATACGCACCGCAACACACACTGCATACACACTGCACACGGAGTATGTGTGAAAACACTGTAGCGCGTGCTGCTCCTGTACCGTATACACACCGCAACACACACCGCATACACACTGCACACGGAGTATGTTTGAAAACACCGTAGCGCGTGCTGCTCCTGTACCGTATACACACCGCAACAAGCACCACATACACACTGCACACGGAGTATGTGTGAAAACACTGTAGCGCGCGCTGCTCCTGTACCGTATACGCACCGCAACACACACCGCATACACACTGCACACGGAGTATGTGTGAAAATACTGTAGCGCGTGCTGGTCCTGTACCGTATACGCACCCCAACACACACTGCACACGGAGTATGTGTGAAAACACTGTAGCGCGTGCTGCTCCTGTACCGTATACACACTGCACATGGAGTATGTGTGAAAACACTGTATAGCGTGCTGCTCCTGTGCCGTATACACACCGCAACACACACCGCATACACACTGCACAAGGAGTATGTGTGAAAACACTGTAGCGCGTGCTGCTCCTGTACCGTATACACACCGCAACACACACCGCATACACACTGCACACGGAGTATATGTGAAAACACTGTAGTGCGTGCTGCTCCTGTACCGTATACACACCGCAACACACACCGCATACACACTGCACACGGAGTATGTGTGAAAACACTGTAGCGCGTGCTGCTCCTGTACCGTATACACACCGCAACAAGCACCACATACACACTGCACACGGAGTATGTGTGAAAACACTGTAGCGCGTGCTGCTCCTGTACCGTATACGCACCGCAACACACACCGCATACACACTGCACGCAGCGTATGTGTGAAAACACCGTAGCGCGTGCTGCTCCTCTACCGTATACTCACCGCAACACACACCGCATACACACTGCACACGGAGTATGTTTGAAAACACTGTAGCGCGTGCTGCTCCTGTACCGTATACGCACCGCAACACACACCGCATACACACTGCACACGGAGTATGTGTGAAAACACTGTAGCGCGTGCTGCTCCTGTACCGTATACAGACCGCAACACACACCGCATACACACTGCACACGGAGTATGTGTGAAAACAATGTAGCGCGTGCTGCTCCTGTACCGTATACTCAACCGCAACACACACCGCATACACACTGCACACGGAGTATGTGTGAAAACACTGTAGCGCGTGCTGCTCCTGTACCGTATACTCACCGCAACACACACCGCATACACACTACACACGGAGTATTTGTGAAAACACTGTAGCGCGTGCTGCTCCTGTACCGTATACGCACCGCATACACACACCGCATACACACTGCACACGGAGTATGTGTGAAAACACTGTAGCGCGTGCTGCTCCTGTACCGTATACACACCGCAACACACACCGCATACACACTGCACACGGAGTATGTGTGAAAACACTGTAGCGCGTGCTGCTCCTGTACCGTGTACACACCGCAACAAGCACCACATACACACTGCACACGGAGTATGTGTGAAAACACTGTAGCGCGTGCTGCTCCTGTACCGTATACGCACCGCAACACACACCGCATACACACTGCACACGGAGTATGTGTGAAAACACTGTAGCGCGTGCTGCTCCTGTACCGTGTACACACCGCAACAAGCACCACATACACACTGCACACGGAGTATGTGTGAAAACACTGTAGCGCGTGCTGCTCCTGTACCGTATACGCACCGCAACACACACCGCATACACACTGCACACGGAGTATGTGTGAAAACACTGTAGCGCGTGCTGCTCCTGTACCGTATACAGACCGCAACACACACCGCATACACACTGCACACGGAGTATGTGTGAAAACACTGTAGCGCGTGCTGCTCCTGTACCGTATACTCACCGCAACACACACCGCATACACACTACACACGGAGTATTTGTGAAAACACTGTAGCGCGTGCTGCTCCTGTACCGTATACTCACCGCAACACACACCGCATACACACTACACACGGAGTATGTGTGAAAACACTGTAGCGCGTGCTGCTCCTGTACCGTATACACACCGCAACACACACCGCATACACACTGCACACGGAGTATGTGTGAAAACACTGTAGCGCGTGCTGCTCCTGTACCGTATACGCACCGCAACACACACCGCATACACACTGCACACGGAGTATGTGTGAAAACAATGTAGCGCGTGCTGCTCCTGTACCGTATACTCACCGCAACACACACCGCATACACACTGCACACGGAGTATGTGTGAAAACACTGTAGCGCGTTTTGCTCCTGTACCGTATACACACCGCAACACACACCGCATACACACTGCACACGGAGTATGTGTGAAAACACTGTAGCGCGTGCTGCTCCTGTACCGTATACGCACCGCAACACACACCGCATACACACTGCACACGGAGTATGTGTGAAAACACTGTAGCGCGTGCTGCTCCTGTACCGTATACACACCGCAGCAAGCACCGCATACACACTGCACACGGAGTATGTGTTGAAACACTGTAGCGCGTGCTGCTCCTGTACCGTATACACACCGCAACACACACCGCATACACACTGCACACGGAGTATGTGTGAAAACACTGTAGCGCGTGCTGCTCCTGCACCTTATACGCACCGCATACACACTGCACACGGAGTATGTGTTGAAACACTGTAGCGTGTGCTGCTCCTGTACCGTATACGCACCGCAACACACACCGCATACACACTGCACACGGAGAATGTGTGAAAACACTGTAGCGCGTGCTGCTCCTGTACCGTATACGCACCGCAACACACACCGCATACACACTGCACACGGAGTATGTGTGAAAACACTGTAGCGCGTGCTGCTCCTGTACCGTATACGCACCGCATACACACACCGCATACACACTGCACACGGAGTATGTGTGAAAACACTGTAGCGCGTGCTGCTCCTGTACCGTATACACACCGCAACACACACCGCATACACACTGCACACGGAGTATGTGTGAAAACACTGTAGCGCGTGCTGCTCCTGTACCGTATACGCACCGCAACACACACCGCATACACACTGCACACGGAGAATGTGTGAAAACACTAGCGCGTGCTGCTCCTGTACCGTATACGCACCGCAACACACACCGCATACACACTGCACACGGAGTATGTGTGAAAACACTGTAGCGCGTGCTGCTCCTGCACCTTATACGCACCGCATACACACACCGCATACCCACTGCACACGGAGTATGTGTTGAAACACTGTAGCGCGTGCTGCTCCTGTGCAGTATACACACCGCATACACACACCGCATACACACTGCACACGGAGAATGTGTGAAAACACTGTAGCGCGTGCTGCTCCTGTACCGTATACGCACCGCAACACACACCGCATACACACTGCACACGGAGTATGTGTGAAAACACTGTAGCGCGTGCTGCTCCTGTACCGTATACGCACCGCAACACACACCGCATACACACTGCACACGGAGAATGTGTGAAAACAATGTAGCGCGTGCTGCTCCTGTACCGTATACGCACCGCATACACACACCGCATACACACTGCACACGGAGAATGTGTGAAAACACTGTAGCGCGTGCTGCTCCTGTACCGTATACGCACCGCAACACACACCGCATACACACTGCACACGGAGTATGTGTGAAAACACTGTAGCGCGTGCTGCTCCTGTACCGTATACGCACCGCAACACACACCGCATACACACTGCACACGGAGTATGTGTGAAAACACTGTAGCGCTTGCTGCTCCTGTACCGTATACGCACCGCAACACACACGGCATACACACTGCACACGGAGTATGTGTGAAAACACTGTAGCGCGCGCTGCTCCTGTACCGTATACACACCGCAACACACACCGCATACACACTGCACACGGAGTACGTGTGAAAACACTGTAGCGCTTGCTGCTCCTGTACCGTATACGCACCGCAACACACACCGCATACACACTGCACACGGAGTATGTGTGAAAACACTGTAGCGCGTGCTGCTCCTGTACCGTATACGCACCGCAACACACACCGCATACACACTGCACACGGAGTATGTGTGAAAACACTGTAGCGCGTGCTGCTCCTGTACCGTATACGCACCGCAACACACACCACATACACACTGCACACGGAGTATGTGTGAAAACACTGTAGCGCGTGCTGCTCCTGTACCGTATACGCACCGCAACACACACCGCATACACACTGCACACGGAGTATGTGTGAAAACACTGTAGCGCGTGCTGCTCCTGTACCGTATACGCACCGCATACACACTGCACACGGAGTATGTGTGAAAACACTGTAGCGCGCGCTGCTCCTGTTCCGTATACGCACCACAACTCACACCGCATACACACTGCACACGGAGTATGTGTGAAAACACTGTAGCGCGTGCTGCTCCTGTACCGCATACACACTGCACACGGCGTATGTGTGAAAACACTGTAGCACGTGCTGCTCCTGTACCGTATACACACCGCAACACACACCGCATACACACTGCACACGGAGTATGTGTGAAAACACTGTAGCACGTGCTGCTCCTGTACCGTATACACACCGCAACACACACTGCATACACACTGCACACGGAGTGTGTGTGAAAACACTGTAGCGCGTGCTACTCCTGTACCGTATACACACCGCAACACACACCGCATACACACTGCACACGGAGTATGTGTGAAAACACTGTAGCGCGTGCTGCTCCTGTACCGTATACTCACCGCAACACACACCGCATACACACTGCACACGGAGTATGTGTGAAAACACTGTAGCGCGTGCTGCTCCTGTACCGTATACTCACCGCAACACACACCGCATACACACTACACACGGAGTATTTGTGAAAACACTGTAGCGCGTGCTGCTCCTGTACCGTATACGCACCGCATACACACACCGCATACACACTGCACACGGAGTATGTGTGAAAACACTGTAGCGCGTGCTGCTCCTGTACCGTATACGCACCGCATACACACTGCACACGGAGTATGTGTGAAAACACTGTAGCGCATGCTGCTCCTGTACCGTATACACACCGCAACACACACCGCATACACACTGCACACGGAGTATGTGTGAAAACACTGTAGCGCGTGCTGCTCCTGTACCGTATACGCACCGCAACACACACCGCATACACACTGCACACGGAGTATGTGTGAAAACACTGTAGCGCGTGCTGCTCCTGTACCGTATACACACCGCAACACACACCGCATACACACTGCACACGGAGTATGTGTTGAAATACTGTAGCGCGTGCTGCTCCTGTACCGTATACACACCGCAACACACACCGCATACACACTGCACACGGAGTATGTGTGAAAACACTGTAGCGCGTGCTGCTCCTGCACCTTATACGCACCGCATACACACACCGCATACACACTGCACACGGAGAATGTGTGAAAACACTGTAGCGCGTGCTGCTCCTGTACCGTATACGCACCGCAACACACACCGCATACACACTGCACACGGAGAATGTGTGAAAACACTGTAGCGCGTGCTGCTCCTGTACCGTATACGCACCGCAACACACACCGCATACACACTGCACACGGAGAATGTGTGAAAACACTGTAGCGCGTGCTGCTCCTGTACCGTATACGCACCGCAACACACACCGCATACACACTGCACACAGAGTATGTGTGAAAACACTGTAGCGCGTGCTGCTCCTGTACCGTATACGCACCGCATACACACTGCACACGGAGTATGTGTGAAAACACTGTAGCGCGTGCTGCTCCTGTACCGTATACACACCGCAACACACACCGCATACACACTGCACACGGAGTATGTGTGAAAACACTGTAGCGCGTGCTGCTCCTGTACCGTATACGCACCGCAACACACACCGCATACACACTGCACACGGAGAATGTGTGAAAACACTAGCGCGTGCTGCTCCTGTACCGTATACGCACCACAACTCACACCGCATACACACTGCACACGGCGTATGTGTGAAAACACTGTAGCGCGTGCTGCTCCTGTACCGTATACGCACCGCAACACACACCGCATACACACTGCACACGGAGAATGTGTGAAAACACTAGCGCGCGCTGCTCCTGTACCGTATACGCACCACAACTCACACCGCATACACACTGCACACGGCGTATGTGTGAAAACACTGTAGCGCGTGCTGCTCCTGTACCGTATACACACTGCACACGGAGTATGTGTGAAAACACTGTAGCACGTGCTGCTCCTGTACCGTATACACACCGCAACACACACCGCATACACACTGCACACGGAGTATGTGTGAAAACACTGTAGCACGTGCTGCTCCTATACCGTATACACACCGCAACACACACTGCATACACACTGCACACGGAGTGTGTGTGAAAACACTGTAGCGCGTGCTACTCCTGTACCGTATACACACCGCAACACACACCGCATACACACTGCACACGGAGTATGTGTGAAAACACTGTAGCGCGTGCTGCTCCTGTACCGTATACACACCGCAACACACACCGCATACACACTGCACACGGAGTATGTGTGAAAACACTGTAGCGCGTGCTGCTCCTGTACCGTATAAACACTTCACATGGAGTATGTGTGAAAACACTGTAGCGCGCGCTGCTCCTGTACGGTATACGCACCGCAACACACACCGCATACACACTGCACACGGAGTATATGTGAAAACACTGTAGCGCGTGCTGCTCCTGTACCGTATACACACCGCAACACACACCGCATATACACTGCACACGGAGTATGTGTGAAAACACTGTAGCGCGTGCTGCTCCTGTACCGTATACACACCGCAACACACACCGCATACACACTGCACACGGAGTATGTGTTAAAACACTGTAGCGCGTGCTGCTCCTGTACCGTATACGCACCGCAACACACACCGCATACACACTGCACACGAAGTATGTGTGAAAACACTGTAGCGTGTGCTGCTCCTCTACCGTATACACACCGCATACACACACCGCATACACACTGCACACGGAGTATGTGTGAAAACACTGTAGCGCATGCTGCTCCTGTACCGTATACACACCGCATACACACACCGCATACACACTGCACACGGAGTATGTGTGAAAACACTGTAGAGCGTGCTGCTCCTGTACCTTATACTCACCGCATACACACACCGCATACACACTGCACACGGAGTATGTGTGAAAACACTGTAGCGCGTGCTGCTCCTGCACCTTATACTCACCGCATACACACACCGCATACACACTGCACACGGAGTATGTGTGAAAACACTGTAGAGCGTGCTGCTCCTGTACCGTATACGCACCGCAACACACACCGCATACACACTGCACACGAAGTATGTGTGAAAACACTGTAGCGTGTGCTGCTCCTGTACCGTATACACACCGCAACACACACCGCATACACACTGCACACGGAGTATGTGTGAAAACACTGTAGCGCATGCTGCTCCTGTACCGTATACACAGCGCAACACACACCGCATACACACTGCACACGGCGTATGTGTGAAAACACCGTAGCGCGTGCTGCTCTTGTACCGTATACGCACCGCAACACACACCGTATACACACTGCACATGGAGTATGTGTGAAAACACAGTAGCGCGTGCTGCTCCTGTACCGTATACACACCGCAACACACACCGCATACACACTGCACACGGAGTATGTGTGAAAACACAGTAGCGCGTGCTGCTCCTGTACCGTATACACACCGCATACACACACCGCATACACACTGCACACGGAGTATGTGTGAAAACACTGTAGCGCATGCTGCTCCTGTACCGTATACACACCGCAACACACACCCTATACACACTGCACACGGAGTATGTGTGAAAACACTGTAGCGCGTGCTGCTCCTGTACCGTATACACACCGCAACAAGCACCACGTACACACTGCACACGGAGTATGTGTGAAAACACTGTAGCGCATGCTGCTCCTGTACCGTATACGCACCGCAACACACACCGTATAAACACTGCACACGGAGTATGTGTGAAAACACTGTAGCGCGTGCTGCTCCTGTACCGTATACGCACCGCAACACACACCCTATACACACTGCACACGGAGTATGTGTGAAAACACTGTAGCGCGTGCTGCTCCTGTACCGTATACACACCGCAACAAGCACCACGTACACACTGTACACGGAGTATGTGTGAAAACACTGTAGCGCGTGCTGCTCCTGTACCGTATACGCACCGCAACACACACCGCATACACACTGCACACGGAGTATGTGTGAAAACACTGTAGCGCGCGCTGCTCCTGTACCGTATACGCACCGCAACACACACCGCATACACACTGCACACGGAGAATGTGTGAAAACACTGTAGCGCGTGCTGCTCCTGTACCGTATACGCACCGCAACAGACACCGCATACACACTGCACACGGAGTATGTGTGAAAACACTGTAGCGCGTGCTGCTCCTGTACCGTATACACACTGCACACGAAGTATGTGTGAAAACACTGTAGCGTGTGCTGCTCCTGTACCGTATACACACCGCAACACACACCGCATACACACTGCACACGGAGTATGTGTGAAAACACTGTAGCGCATGCTGCTCCTGCACCTTATACTCACCGCATACACACACCGCATACACACTGCACACGGAGTATGTGTGAAAACACTGTAGCGCATGCTGCTCCTGTACCGTATACACACCGCAACACACACCGCATACACACTGCACACGGAGTATGTGTTGAAACAATGTAGCGCGTGCTGCTCCTGTACCGTATACACACCGCAACACACACTGCATACACACTGCACACGGAGTATGTGTTGAAACAATGTAGCGCGTGCTGCTCCTGTACCGTATACACACCGCAACACACACCGCATACACACTGCACACGGAGTATGTGTGAGAACACTGTAGCGCGTGCTGCTCCTGTACCGTATACACACCGCAACACACACCGCATACACACTGCACACGGAGTATGTGTTGAAACACTGTAGCGCGTGCTGCTCCTGTACCGTATACACACCGCAACACACACCGCATACACACTGCACACGGAGTATGTGTGAAAACACTGTAGCGCGTGCTGCTCCTGCACCTTATACGCACCGCATACACACACCGCATACACACTGCACACGGAGAATGTGTGAAAACACTGTAGCGCGTGCTGCTCCTGTACCGTATACGCACCGCAACACACACCGCATACACACTGCACACGGAGTATGTGTGAAAACACTGTAGCGCGTGCTGCTCCTGTACCGTATACACACCGCAACACACACCGCATACACACTGCACACGGAGTATGTGTGAAAACACTGTAGCGCGTGCTGCTCCTGTACCGTATACGCACCGCAACACACACCGCATACACACTGCACACGGAGAATGTGTGAAAACACTAGCGCGTGCTGCTCCTCTACCGTATACGCACCGCAACACACACCGCATACACACTGCACACGGAGTATGTGTGAAAACACTGTAGCGCGTGCTGCTCCTGCACCTTATACGCACCGCATACACACACCGCATACACACTGCACACGGAGAATGTGTGAAAACACTGTAGCGCGTGCTGCTCCTGCACCTTATACGCACCGCAACACACACCACATACACACTGCACACGGAGAATGTGTGAAAACACTAGCGCGTGCTGCTCCTCTACCGTATACGCACCGCAACACACACCGCATACCCACTGCACACGGAGTATGTGTTGAAACACTGTAGCGCGTGCTGCTCCTGTGCCGTATACACACCGCATACACACACCGCATACACACTGCACACGGAGAATGTGTGAAAACACTGTAGCGCGTGCTGCTCCTGTACCGTATACGCACCGCATACACACTGCACACGGAGAATGTGTGAAAACACTGTAGTGCGTGCTGCTCCTGTACCGTATACGCACCGCAACACACACCGCATACACACTGCACACGGAGTATGTGTGAAAACACTGTAGCGCGTGCTGCTCCTGTACCGTATACGCACCGCAACACACACCGCATACACACTGCACACGGAGTATGTGTGAAAACACTGTAGCGCGTGCTGCTCCTGTACCGTATACGCACCGCAACACACACGGAATACACACTGCACACGGAGAATGTGTGAAAACACTGTAGCGCTTGCTGCTCCTGTACCGTATACGCACCGCAACACACACCGCATACAAACTGCACACGGAGAATGTGTGAAAACAATGTAGCGCGTGCTGCTCCTGTACCGTATACGCACCGCAACACACACCGCATACACACTGCACACGGAGTATGTGTGAAAACACTGTAGCGCTTGCTGCTCCTGTACCGTATACGCACCGCAACACACACGGCATACACACTGCACACGGAGTATGTGTGAAAACACTGTAGCGCGTGCTGCTCCTGTACCGTATACGCACCGCAACACACACCGCATACACACTGCACACGGAGTATGTGTGAAAACACTGTAGCGCTTGCTGCTCCTGTACCGTATACGCACCGCAACACACACGGCATACACACTGCACACGGAGTATGTGTGAAAACACTGTAGCGCGCGCTGCTCCTGTACCGTATACACACCGCAACACACACCGCATACACACTGCACACGGAGTATGTGTGAAAACACTGTAGCGTGTGCTGCTCCTGTACCGTATACGCACCGCAACACACACCGCATACACACTGCACACGGAGTATGTGTGAAAACACTGTAGCGCGCGCTGCTCCTGTACCGTATACGCACCGCAACACACACCACATACACACTGCACACGGAGAATGTGTGAAAACACTGTAGCGCGTGCTGCTCCTGTACCGTATACGCACCGCAACACACACCGCATACACACTGCACACGGAGTATGTGTGAAAACACTGTAGCGCGTGCTGCTCCTGTACCGTATACACACCGCAACACACACCGCATACACACTGCACACGGAGTATGTGTGAAAACACCGTAGCGCGTGCTGCTCCTGTACCGTATACACACCGCATACACACTGCACACGGAGTATGTGTGAAAACACTGTAGCGCGTGCTGCTCCTGTACCATATACACACCGCAACACACACCGCATACACACTGCACACAGAGTATGTGTGAAAACACTGTAGCGCGTGCTGCTCCTGTACCGTATACGCACCGCAACACACACCGCATACACACTGCACACGAAGTATGTGTGAAAACACTGTAGCGTGTGCTGCTCCTCTACCGTATACACACCGCAACACACACCGCATACACACTGCACACGGAGTATGTGTGAAAACACTGTAGCGCATGCTGCTCCTGTACCGTATACACACCGCATACACACACCGCATACACACTGCACACGGAGTATGTGTTGAAACAATGTAGCGCGTGCTGCTCCTGTACCTTATACTCACCGCATACACACACCGCATACACACTGCACACGGAGTATGTGTGAAAACACTGTAGCGCGTGCTGCTCCTGCACCTTATACTCACCGCATACACACACCGCATACACACTGCACACGGAGTATGTGTGAAAACACTGTAGCGTGTGCTGCTCCTGTACCGTATACGCACCGCAACACACACCGCATACACACTGCACACGGAGTATGTGTGAAAACACTGTAGCGTGTGCTGCTCCTGTACCGTATACACACCGCAACACACACCGCATACACACTGCACACGGAGTATGTGTGAAAACACTGTAGCGCATGCTGCTCCTGTACCGTATACACAGCGCAACACACACCGCATACACACTGCACACGGCGTATGTGTGAAAACACCGTAGCGCGTGCTGCTCTTGTACCGTATACGCACCGCAACACACACCGCATACACACTGCACACGAAGTATGTGTGAAAACACTGTAGCGTGTGCTGCTCCTGTACCGTATACACACCGCAACACACACCGCATACACACTGCACACGGAGTATGTGTGAAAACACTGTAGCGCATGCTGCTCCTGCACCTTATACTCACCGCATACACACACCGCATACACACTGCACACGGAGTATGTGTGAAAACACTGTAGCGCATGCTGCTCCTGTACCGTATACACACCGCAACACACACCGCATACACACTGCACACGGAGTATGTGTTGAAACAATGTAGCGCGTGCTGCTCCTGTACCGTATACACACCGCAACACACACTGCATACACACTGCACACGGAGTATGTGTTGAAACAATGTAGCGCGTGCTGCTCCTGTACCGTATACACACCGCAACACACACTGCATACACACTGCACACGGAGTATGTGTGAGAACACTGTAGCGCGTGCTGCTCCTGTACCGTATACACACCGCAACACACACCGCATACACACTGCACACGGAGTATGTGTGAAAACACTGTAGCGCGTGCTGCTCCTGTACCATATACCCACCGCAACACACACCACATACACACTGCACACGGAGTATGTGTGAAAACACTTTAGCGCGTGCTGCTCCTGTACCGTATACGCACCGCAACACACACTGCATACACACTGCACACGGAGTATGTGTGAAAACACTGTAGCGCGTGCTGCTCCTGTACCGTATACACACCGCAACACACACCGCATACACACTGCACACGGAGTATGTGTGAAAACACTGTAGCGCGTGCTGCTCCTGTACCATATACCCACCGCAACACACACCACATACACACTGCACACGGAGTATGTGTGAAAACACTGTAGAGCGTGCTGCTCCTGTACCGTATACACACCGCAACACACACCGCATACACACTGCACACGGAGTATGTGTTGAAACAATGTAGCGCGTGCTGCTCCTGTACCGTATACACACCGCAACACACACTGCATACACACTGCACACGGAGTATGTGTTGAAACAATGTAGCGCGTGCTGCTCCTGTACCGTATACACACCGCAACACACACCTTATACACACTGCACACGGAGTATGTGTGAAAACACTGTAGAGCGTGCTGCTCCTGTACCGTATACACACCGCAACACACACCGCATACACACTGCACACGGAGTATGTGTGAAAACAATGTAGCGCGCGCTGCTCCTGTACCGTATACGCACCGCAACACACACCGCATACACACTGCAGACGGAGTATGTGTGAAAACACTGTAGCGCGTGCTGCTCCTGTACCGTATACACACCGCAACACACACCGCATACACACTGCAGACGGAGTATGTGTGAAAACACTGTAGCGCGCGCTGCTCCTGTACCGTATACGCACAACAACACACACCGCATACACACTGCACACGGAGTATGTGTGAAAACACTGTAGCGCGCGCTGCTCCTGTACCGTATACGCAACACACACCACATGCACACTACACACGGAGTGTGTGTGAAAACACTGTAGCGCGCGCTGCTCCTGTACCGTATACGCACAACAACACACACCGCATACACACTGCACATGGCGTATGTGTGAAAACACTGTAGCGCGTGCTGCTCCTGTACCATATACGCAACACACACCACATGCACACTACACACGGAGTGTGTGTGAAAACACTGTAGCGCGCGCTGCTCCTGTACCGTATACGCACAACAACACACACCGCATACACACTGCACATGGCGTATGTGTGAAAACACTGTAGCGCGTGCTGCTCCTGTACCATATACGCAACACACACCACATGCACACTACACACGGAGTGTGTGTGAAAACACTGTAGCGCGCGCTGCTCCTGTACCATATACACACCGCAACACACACCGCATACACACTGGACACGGAGTATGTGTGAAAACACTGTAGCGCGTGCTGCTCCTGTACCATATACGCAACACACACCACATGCACACTACACACGGAGTGTGTGTGAAAACACTGTAGCGCGCGCTGCTCCTGTACCGTATACGCACAACAACACACACCGCATACACACTGCACATGGCGTATGTGTGAAAACACTGTAGCGCGTGCTGCTCCTGTACCGTGTACACACCGCAACAAGCACCACATACACACTGCACACGGAGTATGTGTGAAAACACTGTAGCGCGTGCTGCTCCTGTACCGTATACACACCGCAACACACACCGCATACACACTGCACACGGAGTATATGTGAAAACACTAGCGCGTGCTGCTCCTGTACCGTATACACACCGCAACACACACCGCATACACACTGCACACGGAGTATATGTGAAAACACTAGCGCGTGCTGCTCCTGTACCGTATACGCACCGCAACACACACTGCATACACACTGCACACGGAGTATGTGTGAAAACACTGTAGCGCGTGCTGCTCCTGTACCGTATACGCACCGCAACACACACTGCATACACACTGCACACGGAGTATGTGTGAAAACACTGTAGCGCGCGCTGCTCTTGTACCGTATACGCACCACAACTCACACCGCATACACACTGCACACGGCGTATGTGTGAAAACACTGTAGCACGTGCTGCTCCTGTACCGTATACACACCGCAACACACACCGCATACACACTGCACACGGAGTATGTGTGAAAACACTGTAGCACGTGCTGCTCCTGTACCGTATACACACCGCAACACACACTGCATACACACTGCACACGGAGTGTGTGTGAAAACACTGTAGCGCGTGCTACTCCTGTACCGTATACACACCGCAACACACACCGCATACACACTGCACACGGAGTATGTGTGAAAACACTGTAGCGCGTGCTGCTCCTGTACCGTATACTCACCGCAACACACACCGCATACACACTGCACACGGAGTATGTGTGAAAACACTGTAGCGCGTGCTGCTCCTGTACCGTATACACACTTCACACGGAGTATGTGTGAAAACACTGTAGCGCGCGCTGCTCCTGTACGGTATACGCACCGCATACACACACCGCATACACACTGCACACGGAGTATGTGTTGAAACACTGTAGCGCGTGCTGCTCCTGTGCCGTATACACACCGCATACACACACCGCATACACACTGCACACGGAGAATGTGTGAAAACACTGTAGCGCGTGCTGCTCCTGTACCGTATACGCACCGCAACACACACCGCATACACACTGCACACGGAGTATGTGTGAAAACACTGTAGCGCGTGCTGCTCCTGTACCGTATACGCACCGCAACACACACCGCATACACACTGCACACGGAGTATGTGTGAAAACACTGTAGCGCGTGCTGCTCCTGTACCGTATACGCACCGCAACACACACCGCATACACACTGCACACGGAGTATGTGTGAAAACACTGTAGCGCTTGCTGCTCCTGTACCGTATACGCACCGCATACACACTGCACACGGAGAATGTGTGAAAACACTGTAGCGCGTGCTGCTCCTGTACCGTATACGCACCGCAACACACACCGCATACACACTGCACACGGAGTATGTGTGAAAACACTGTAGCGCGTGCTGCTCCTGTACCGTATACGCACCGCAACACACACCGCATACACACTGCACACGGAGAATGTGTGAAAACACTGTAGCGCTTGCTGCTCCTGTACCGTATACGCACCGCAACACACACCGCATACACACTGCACACGGAGAATGTGTGAAAACAATGTAGCGCGTGCTGCTCCTGTACCGTATACGCACCGCATACACACACCGCATACACACTGCACACGGAGAATGTGTGAAAACACTGTAGCGCGTGCTGCTCCTGTACCGTATACGCACCGCAACACACACCGCATACACACTGCACACGGAGTATGTGTGAAAACACTGTAGCGCGTGCTGCTCCTGTACCGTATACGCACCGCAACACACACCGCATACAAACTGCACACGGAGAATGTGTGAAAACAATGTAGCGCGTGCTGCTCCTGTACCGTATACGCACCGCATACACACACCGCATACACACTGCACACGGAGAATGTGTGAAAACACTGTAGCGCGTGCTGCTCCTGTACCGTATACGCACCGCAACACACACCGCATACACACTGCACACGGAGTATGTGTGAAAACACTGTAGCGCGTGCTGCTCCTGCACCGTATACGCACCGCAACACACACCGCATACACACTGCACACGGAGTATGTGTGAAAACACTGTAGCGCTTGCTGCTCCTTTACCGTATACGCACCGCAACACACACCGCATACACACTGCACACGGAGTATGTGTGAAAACACTGTAGCGCGCGCTGCTCCTGTACCGTATACGCACCGCAACACACACCGCATACACACTGCACACGGAGTATGTGTGAAAACACTGTAGCGCGTGCTGCTCCTGTACCGTATACACACCGCAACACACACCCTATACACACTGCACACGGAGTATGTGTGAAAACACTGTAGCGCGTGCTGCTCCTGTACCGTATACACACCGCAACAAGCACCACGTACACACTGCACACGGAGTATGTGTGAAAACACTGTAGCGCATGCTGCTCCTGTACCGTATACGCACCGCAACACACACCGTATAAACACTGCACACGGAGTATGTGTGAAAACACTGTAGCGCGTGCTGCTCCTGTACCGTATACGCACCGCAACACACACCCTATACACACTGCACACGGAGTATGTGTGAAAACACTGTAGCGCGTGCTGCTCCTGTACCGTATACACACCGCAACAAGCACCACGTACACACTGTACACGGAGTATGTGTGAAAACACTGTAGCGCGTGCTGCTCCTGTACCGTATACGCACCGCAACACACACCGCATACACACTGCACACGGAGTATGTGTGAAAACACTGTAGCGCGCGCTGCTCCTGTACCGTATACGCACCGCAACACACACCGCATACACACTGCACACGGAGAATGTGTGAAAACACTGTAGCGCGTGCTGCTCCTGTACCGTATACGCACCGCAACAGACACCGCATACACACTGCACACGGAGTATGTGTGAAAACACTGTAGCGCGTGCTGCTCCTGTACCGTATACACACTGCACACGAAGTATGTGTGAAAACACTGTAGCGTGTGCTGCTCCTGTACCGTATACACACCGCAACACACACCGCATACACACTGCACACGGAGTATGTGTGAAAACACTGTAGCGCATGCTGCTCCTGCACCTTATACTCACCGCATACACACACCGCATACACACTGCACACGGAGTATGTGTGAAAACACTGTAGCGCATGCTGCTCCTGTACCGTATACACACCGCAACACACACCGCATACACACTGCACACGGAGTATGTGTTGAAACAATGTAGCGCGTGCTGCTCCTGTACCGTATACACACCGCAACACACACTGCATACACACTGCACACGGAGTATGTGTTGAAACAATGTAGCGCGTGCTGCTCCTGTACCGTATACACACCGCAACACACACCGCATACACACTGCACACGGAGTATGTGTGAGAACACTGTAGCGCGTGCTGCTCCTGTACCGTATACACACCGCAACACACACCGCATACACACTGCACACGGAGTATGTGTTGAAACACTGTAGCGCGTGCTGCTCCTGTACCGTATACACACCGCAACACACACCGCATACACACTGCACACGGAGTATGTGTGAAAACACTGTAGCGCGTGCTGCTCCTGCACCTTATACGCACCGCATACACACACCGCATACACACTGCACACGGAGAATGTGTGAAAACACTGTAGCGCGTGCTGCTCCTGTACCGTATACGCACCGCAACACACACCGCATACACACTGCACACGGAGTATGTGTGAAAACACTGTAGCGCGTGCTGCTCCTGTACCGTATACACACCGCAACACACACCGCATACACACTGCACACGGAGTATGTGTGAAAACACTGTAGCGCGTGCTGCTCCTGTACCGTATACGCACCGCAACACACACCGCATACACACTGCACACGGAGAATGTGTGAAAACACTAGCGCGTGCTGCTCCTCTACCGTATACGCACCGCAACACACACCGCATACACACTGCACACGGAGTATGTGTGAAAACACTGTAGCGCGTGCTGCTCCTGCACCTTATACGCACCGCATACACACACCGCATACACACTGCACACGGAGAATGTGTGAAAACACTGTAGCGCGTGCTGCTCCTGCACCTTATACGCACCGCAACACACACCACATACACACTGCACACGGAGAATGTGTGAAAACACTAGCGCGTGCTGCTCCTCTACCGTATACGCACCGCAACACACACCGCATACCCACTGCACACGGAGTATGTGTTGAAACACTGTAGCGCGTGCTGCTCCTGTGCCGTATACACACCGCATACACACACCGCATACACACTGCACACGGAGAATGTGTGAAAACACTGTAGCGCGTGCTGCTCCTGTACCGTATACGCACCGCATACACACTGCACACGGAGAATGTGTGAAAACACTGTAGTGCGTGCTGCTCCTGTACCGTATACGCACCGCAACACACACCGCATACACACTGCACACGGAGTATGTGTGAAAACACTGTAGCGCGTGCTGCTCCTGTACCGTATACGCACCGCAACACACACCGCATACACACTGCACACGGAGTATGTGTGAAAACACTGTAGCGCGTGCTGCTCCTGTACCGTATACGCACCGCAACACACACGGAATACACACTGCACACGGAGAATGTGTGAAAACACTGTAGCGCTTGCTGCTCCTGTACCGTATACGCACCGCAACACACACCGCATACAAACTGCACACGGAGAATGTGTGAAAACAATGTAGCGCGTGCTGCTCCTGTACCGTATACGCACCGCAACACACACCGCATACACACTGCACACGGAGTATGTGTGAAAACACTGTAGCGCTTGCTGCTCCTGTACCGTATACGCACCGCAACACACACGGCATACACACTGCACACGGAGTATGTGTGAAAACACTGTAGCGCGTGCTGCTCCTGTACCGTATACGCACCGCAACACACACCGCATACACACTGCACACGGAGTATGTGTGAAAACACTGTAGCGCTTGCTGCTCCTGTACCGTATACGCACCGCAACACACACGGCATACACACTGCACACGGAGTATGTGTGAAAACACTGTAGCGCGCGCTGCTCCTGTACCGTATACACACCGCAACACACACCGCATACACACTGCACACGGAGTATGTGTGAAAACACTGTAGCGTGTGCTGCTCCTGTACCGTATACGCACCGCAACACACACCGCATACACACTGCACACGGAGTATGTGTGAAAACACTGTAGCGCGCGCTGCTCCTGTACCGTATACGCACCGCAACACACACCACATACACACTGCACACGGAGAATGTGTGAAAACACTGTAGCGCGTGCTGCTCCTGTACCGTATACGCACCGCAACACACACCGCATACACACTGCACACGGAGTATGTGTGAAAACACTGTAGCGCGTGCTGCTCCTGTACCGTATACACACCGCAACACACACCGCATACACACTGCACACGGAGTATGTGTGAAAACACCGTAGCGCGTGCTGCTCCTGTACCGTATACACACCGCATACACACTGCACACGGAGTATGTGTGAAAACACTGTAGCGCGTGCTGCTCCTGTACCATATACACACCGCAACACACACCGCATACACACTGCACACAGAGTATGTGTGAAAACACTGTAGCGCGTGCTGCTCCTGTACCGTATACGCACCGCAACACACACCGCATACACACTGCACACGAAGTATGTGTGAAAACACTGTAGCGTGTGCTGCTCCTCTACCGTATACACACCGCAACACACACCGCATACACACTGCACACGGAGTATGTGTGAAAACACTGTAGCGCATGCTGCTCCTGTACCGTATACACACCGCATACACACACCGCATACACACTGCACACGGAGTATGTGTTGAAACAATGTAGCGCGTGCTGCTCCTGTACCTTATACTCACCGCATACACACACCGCATACACACTGCACACGGAGTATGTGTGAAAACACTGTAGCGCGTGCTGCTCCTGCACCTTATACTCACCGCATACACACACCGCATACACACTGCACACGGAGTATGTGTGAAAACACTGTAGCGTGTGCTGCTCCTGTACCGTATACGCACCGCAACACACACCGCATACACACTGCACACGGAGTATGTGTGAAAACACTGTAGCGTGTGCTGCTCCTGTACCGTATACACACCGCAACACACACCGCATACACACTGCACACGGAGTATGTGTGAAAACACTGTAGCGCATGCTGCTCCTGTACCGTATACACAGCGCAACACACACCGCATACACACTGCACACGGCGTATGTGTGAAAACACCGTAGCGCGTGCTGCTCTTGTACCGTATACGCACCGCAACACACACCGCATACACACTGCACACGAAGTATGTGTGAAAACACTGTAGCGTGTGCTGCTCCTGTACCGTATACACACCGCAACACACACCGCATACACACTGCACACGGAGTATGTGTGAAAACACTGTAGCGCATGCTGCTCCTGCACCTTATACTCACCGCATACACACACCGCATACACACTGCACACGGAGTATGTGTGAAAACACTGTAGCGCATGCTGCTCCTGTACCGTATACACACCGCAACACACACCGCATACACACTGCACACGGAGTATGTGTTGAAACAATGTAGCGCGTGCTGCTCCTGTACCGTATACACACCGCAACACACACTGCATACACACTGCACACGGAGTATGTGTTGAAACAATGTAGCGCGTGCTGCTCCTGTACCGTATACACACCGCAACACACACTGCATACACACTGCACACGGAGTATGTGTGAGAACACTGTAGCGCGTGCTGCTCCTGTACCGTATACACACCGCAACACACACCGCATACACACTGCACACGGAGTATGTGTGAAAACACTGTAGCGCGTGCTGCTCCTGTACCATATACCCACCGCAACACACACCACATACACACTGCACACGGAGTATGTGTGAAAACACTTTAGCGCGTGCTGCTCCTGTACCGTATACGCACCGCAACACACACTGCATACACACTGCACACGGAGTATGTGTGAAAACACTGTAGCGCGTGCTGCTCCTGTACCGTATACACACCGCAACACACACCGCATACACACTGCACACGGAGTATGTGTGAAAACACTGTAGCGCGTGCTGCTCCTGTACCATATACCCACCGCAACACACACCACATACACACTGCACACGGAGTATGTGTGAAAACACTGTAGAGCGTGCTGCTCCTGTACCGTATACACACCGCAACACACACCGCATACACACTGCACACGGAGTATGTGTTGAAACAATGTAGCGCGTGCTGCTCCTGTACCGTATACACACCGCAACACACACTGCATACACACTGCACACGGAGTATGTGTTGAAACAATGTAGCGCGTGCTGCTCCTGTACCGTATACACACCGCAACACACACCTTATACACACTGCACACGGAGTATGTGTGAAAACACTGTAGAGCGTGCTGCTCCTGTACCGTATACACACCGCAACACACACCGCATACACACTGCACACGGAGTATGTGTGAAAACAATGTAGCGCGCGCTGCTCCTGTACCGTATACGCACCGCAACACACACCGCATACACACTGCAGACGGAGTATGTGTGAAAACACTGTAGCGCGTGCTGCTCCTGTACCGTATACACACCGCAACACACACCGCATACACACTGCAGACGGAGTATGTGTGAAAACACTGTAGCGCGCGCTGCTCCTGTACCGTATACGCACAACAACACACACCGCATACACACTGCACACGGAGTATGTGTGAAAACACTGTAGCGCGCGCTGCTCCTGTACCGTATACGCAACACACACCACATGCACACTACACACGGAGTGTGTGTGAAAACACTGTAGCGCGCGCTGCTCCTGTACCGTATACGCACAACAACACACACCGCATACACACTGCACATGGCGTATGTGTGAAAACACTGTAGCGCGTGCTGCTCCTGTACCATATACGCAACACACACCACATGCACACTACACACGGAGTGTGTGTGAAAACACTGTAGCGCGCGCTGCTCCTGTACCGTATACGCACAACAACACACACCGCATACACACTGCACATGGCGTATGTGTGAAAACACTGTAGCGCGTGCTGCTCCTGTACCATATACGCAACACACACCACATGCACACTACACACGGAGTGTGTGTGAAAACACTGTAGCGCGCGCTGCTCCTGTACCATATACACACCGCAACACACACCGCATACACACTGGACACGGAGTATGTGTGAAAACACTGTAGCGCGTGCTGCTCCTGTACCATATACGCAACACACACCACATGCACACTACACACGGAGTGTGTGTGAAAACACTGTAGCGCGCGCTGCTCCTGTACCGTATACGCACAACAACACACACCGCATACACACTGCACATGGCGTATGTGTGAAAACACTGTAGCGCGTGCTGCTCCTGTACCGTGTACACACCGCAACAAGCACCACATACACACTGCACACGGAGTATGTGTGAAAACACTGTAGCGCGTGCTGCTCCTGTACCGTATACACACCGCAACACACACCGCATACACACTGCACACGGAGTATATGTGAAAACACTAGCGCGTGCTGCTCCTGTACCGTATACACACCGCAACACACACCGCATACACACTGCACACGGAGTATATGTGAAAACACTAGCGCGTGCTGCTCCTGTACCGTATACGCACCGCAACACACACTGCATACACACTGCACACGGAGTATGTGTGAAAACACTGTAGCGCGTGCTGCTCCTGTACCGTATACGCACCGCAACACACACTGCATACACACTGCACACGGAGTATGTGTGAAAACACTGTAGCGCGCGCTGCTCTTGTACCGTATACGCACCACAACTCACACCGCATACACACTGCACACGGCGTATGTGTGAAAACACTGTAGCACGTGCTGCTCCTGTACCGTATACACACCGCAACACACACCGCATACACACTGCACACGGAGTATGTGTGAAAACACTGTAGCACGTGCTGCTCCTGTACCGTATACACACCGCAACACACACTGCATACACACTGCACACGGAGTGTGTGTGAAAACACTGTAGCGCGTGCTACTCCTGTACCGTATACACACCGCAACACACACCGCATACACACTGCACACGGAGTATGTGTGAAAACACTGTAGCGCGTGCTGCTCCTGTACCGTATACTCACCGCAACACACACCGCATACACACTGCACACGGAGTATGTGTGAAAACACTGTAGCGCGTGCTGCTCCTGTACCGTATACACACTTCACACGGAGTATGTGTGAAAACACTGTAGCGCGCGCTGCTCCTGTACGGTATACGCACCGCATACACACACCGCATACACACTGCACACGGAGTATGTGTTGAAACACTGTAGCGCGTGCTGCTCCTGTGCCGTATACACACCGCATACACACACCGCATACACACTGCACACGGAGAATGTGTGAAAACACTGTAGCGCGTGCTGCTCCTGTACCGTATACGCACCGCAACACACACCGCATACACACTGCACACGGAGTATGTGTGAAAACACTGTAGCGCGTGCTGCTCCTGTACCGTATACGCACCGCAACACACACCGCATACACACTGCACACGGAGTATGTGTGAAAACACTGTAGCGCGTGCTGCTCCTGTACCGTATACGCACCGCAACACACACCGCATACACACTGCACACGGAGTATGTGTGAAAACACTGTAGCGCTTGCTGCTCCTGTACCGTATACGCACCGCATACACACTGCACACGGAGAATGTGTGAAAACACTGTAGCGCGTGCTGCTCCTGTACCGTATACGCACCGCAACACACACCGCATACACACTGCACACGGAGTATGTGTGAAAACACTGTAGCGCGTGCTGCTCCTGTACCGTATACGCACCGCAACACACACCGCATACACACTGCACACGGAGAATGTGTGAAAACACTGTAGCGCTTGCTGCTCCTGTACCGTATACGCACCGCAACACACACCGCATACACACTGCACACGGAGAATGTGTGAAAACAATGTAGCGCGTGCTGCTCCTGTACCGTATACGCACCGCATACACACACCGCATACACACTGCACACGGAGAATGTGTGAAAACACTGTAGCGCGTGCTGCTCCTGTACCGTATACGCACCGCAACACACACCGCATACACACTGCACACGGAGTATGTGTGAAAACACTGTAGCGCGTGCTGCTCCTGTACCGTATACGCACCGCAACACACACCGCATACAAACTGCACACGGAGAATGTGTGAAAACAATGTAGCGCGTGCTGCTCCTGTACCGTATACGCACCGCATACACACACCGCATACACACTGCACACGGAGAATGTGTGAAAACACTGTAGCGCGTGCTGCTCCTGTACCGTATACGCACCGCAACACACACCGCATACACACTGCACACGGAGTATGTGTGAAAACACTGTAGCGCGTGCTGCTCCTGCACCGTATACGCACCGCAACACACACCGCATACACACTGCACACGGAGTATGTGTGAAAACACTGTAGCGCTTGCTGCTCCTTTACCGTATACGCACCGCAACACACACCGCATACACACTGCACACGGAGTATGTGTGAAAACACTGTAGCGCGCGCTGCTCCTGTACCGTATACGCACCGCAACACACACCGCATACACACTGCACACGGAGTATGTGTGAAAACACTGTAGCGCGTGCTGCTCCTGTACCGTATACACACCGCAACACACACCGCATACACACTGCACACGGAGTATGTGTGAAAACACCGTAGCGCGTGCTGCTCCTGTACCGTATACACAACGCAACAAGCACCACATACACACTGCACGCGGAGTATGTGTGAAAACACTGTGGCGCGTGCTGCTCCTGTACCGTATACGCACCGCAACACACACCGCATACACACTGCACACGGAGTGTGTGTGAAAACACTGTAGCGCGTGCTGCTCCTTTACCATATACACACCGCAACACACACCGCATACACACTGCACACGGAGTATGTGTGAAAACACCGTAGCGCGTGCTGCTCCTGTACCGAATACACACCGCAACACACACCGCATACACACTGCACACGGAGTGTGTGTGAAAACACTGTAGCGCGTGCTGCTCCTTTACCATATACACACCGCAACACACACCGCATACACACTGCACACGGAGTATGTGTGAAAACACTGTAGCGCGTGCTGCTCCTGTACCGTATACACACCGCAACAAGCACCACATACACACTGCACACGGAGTATGTGTGAAAACACCGTAGCGCGTGCTGCTCCTGTACCGTATACACACCGCAACACACACCGCATACACACTGCACACGGAGTATGTTTGAAAACACTTTAGCGCGTGCTGCTCCTGTACCGTATACGCACCGCAACACACACCGCATACACACTGCACGCGGAGTATGTGTGAAAACACTGTGGCGCGTGCTGCTCCTGTACCGTATACACACCGCAACACACACCGCATACACACTGCACACGGAGTATGTGTGAAAACACCGTAGCGTGTGCTGCTCCTGTACCGTATACGCACCGCAACACACACCGCATACACACTGCACACGGAGAATGTGTGAAAACACTAGCGCGTGCTGCTCCTGTACCGTATACGCACCGCAACACACACCGCATACACACTGCACACGGAGTATGTGTGAAAACACTGTAGCGCGTGCTGCTCCTGTACCGTATACGCACCGCAACACACACCGCATACACACTGCACACGGAGAATGTGTGAAAACACTAGCGCGTGCTGCTCCTGTACCGTATACGCACCGCAACACACACCGCATACACACTGCACACGGAGTATGTGTGAAAACACTGTAGCGCGTGCTGCTCCTGTACCGTATACACACCGCAACAAGCACCGCATACACACTGCACACGGAGTATGTGTTGAAACACTGTAGCGCGTGCTGCTCCTGTACCGTATACACACCGCAACACACACCGCATACACACTGCACACGGAGTATGTGTGAAAACACTGTAGCGCGTGCTGCTCCTGCACCTTATACGCACCGCATACACACACCGCATACACACTGCACACGGAGTATGTGTTGAAACACTGTAGCGCGTGCTGCTCCTGTGCCGTATACACACCGCATACACACACCGCATACACACTGCACACGGAGTATGTGTGAAAACACTGTAGCGCGTGCTGCTCCTGTACCGTATACGCACCGCAACACACACCGCATACACACTGCACACGGAGTATGTGTGAAAACACTGTAGCGCGTGCTGCTCCTGTACCGTATACGCACCGCAACACACACCGCATACACACTGCACACGGAGAATGTGTGAAAACACTAGCGCGTGCTGCTCCTGTACCGTATACGCACCGCAACACACACCGCATACACACTGCACACGGAGTATGTGTGAAAACACTGTAGCGCGTGCTGCTCCTGTACCGTATACACACCGCAACAAGCACCGCATACACACTGCACACGGAGTATGTGTTGAAACACTGTAGCGCGTGCTGCTCCTGTACCGTATACACACCGCAACACACACCGCATACACACTGCACACGGAGTATGTGTGAAAACACTGTAGCGCGTGCTGCTCCTGCACCTTATACGCACCGCATACACACACCGCATACACACTGCACACGGAGTATGTGTTGAAACACTGTAGCGCGTGCTGCTCCTGTGCCGTATACACACCGCATACACACACCGCATACACACTGCACACGGAGAATGTGTGAAAACACTGTAGCGCGTGCTGCTCCTGTACCGTATACGCACCGCATACACACTGCACACGGAGAATGTGTGAAAACACTGTAGCGCGTGCTGCTCCTGTACCGTATACGCACCGCAACACACACCGCATACACACTGCACACGGAGTATGTGTGAAAACACTGTAGCGCGTGCTGCTCCTGTACCGTATACGCACCGCAACACACACCGCATACACACTGCACACGGAGTATGTGTGAAAACACTGTAGCGCGTGCTGCTCCTGTACCGTATACGCACCGCAACACACACCGCATACACACTGCACACGGAGTATGTGTGAAAACACTGTAGCGCGTGCTGCTCCTGTACCGTATACGCACCGCAACACACACCGCATACACACTGCACACGGAGAATGTGTGAAAACACTGTAGCGCTTGCTGCTCCTGTACCGTATACGCACCGCAACACACACCGCATACACACTGCACACGGAGTATGTGTGAAAACACTGTAGCGCGTGCTGCTCCTGTACCGTATACGCACCGCAACACAGACCGCATACAAACTGCACACGGAGAATGTGTGAAAACAATGTAGCGCGTGCTGCTCCTGTACCGTATACGCACCGCATACACACACCGCATACACACTGCACACGGAGAATGTGTGAAAACACTGTAGCGCGTGCTGCTCCTGTACCGTATACGCACCGCAACACACACCGCATACACACTGCACACGGAGTATGTGTGAAAACACTGTAGCGCGTGCTGCTCCTGTACCGTATACGCACCGCAACACACACCGCATACACACTGCACACGGAGTATGTGTGAAAACACTGTAGCGCTTGCTGCTCCTGTACCGTATACGCACCGCAACACACACGGCATACACACTGCACACGGAGTATGTGTGAAAACACTGTAGCGCGCGCTGCTCCTGTACCGTATACGCACCGCAACACACACCGCATACACACTGCACACGGAGTATGTGTGAAAACACTGTAGCGCGTGCTGCTCCTGTACCGTATACGCACCGCAACACAGACCGCATACAAACTGCACACGGAGAATGTGTGAAAACAATGTAGCGCGTGCTGCTCCTGTACCGTATACGCACCGCATACACACACCGCATACACACTGCACACGGAGAATGTGTGAAAACACTGTAGCGCGTGCTGCTCCTGTACCGTATACGCACCGCAACACACACCGCATACACACTGCACACGGAGTATGTGTGAAAACACTGTAGCGCGTGCTGCTCCTGTACCGTATACGCACCGCAACACACACCGCATACACACTGCACACGGAGTATGTGTGAAAACACTGTAGCGCTTGCTGCTCCTGTACCGTATACGCACCGCAACACACACGGCATACACACTGCACACGGAGTATGTGTGAAAACACTGTAGCGCGCGCTGCTCCTGTACCGTATACACACCGCAACACACACCGCATACACACTGCACACGGAGTATGTGTGAAAACACTGTAGCGCTTGCTGCTCCTGTACCGTATACGCACCGCAACACACACCGCATACACACTGCACACGGAGTATGTGTGAAAACACTGTAGCGCGCGCTGCTCCTGTACCGTATACGCACCGCAACACACACCACAAACACACTGCACACGGAGAATGTGTGAAAACACTGTAGCGCGTGCTGCTCCTGTACCGTATACGCACCGCAACACACACCGCATACACACTGCACACGGAGTATGTGTGAAAACACTGTAGCGCGTGCTGCTCCTGTACCGTATACACACCGCAACACACACCGCATACACACTGCACACGGAGTATGTGTGAAAACACCGTAGCGCGTGCTGCTCCTGTACCGTATACACACCGCATACACACTGCACACGGAGTATGTGTGAAAACACTGTAGCGCGTGCTGCTCCTGTACCATATACACACCGCAACACACACCGCATACACACTGCACACAGAGTATGTGTGAAAACACTGTAGCGCGTGCTGCTCCTGTACCGTATACGCACCGCAACACACACTGCATACACACTGCACACGGAGTATGTGTGAAAACACTGTAGCGCGTGCTGCTCCTGTACCGTATACGCACCGCATACACACTGCACACGGAGTATGTGTGAAAACACTGTAGCGCGCGCTGCTCCTGTACCGTATACGCACCACAACTCACACCGCATACACACTGCACACGGCGTATGTGTGAAAACACTGTAGCGCGTGCTGCTCCTGTACCGTATACACACTGCAACACACACCGCATACACACTGCACACGGAGTATGTGTGAAAACACTGTAGCACGTGCTGCTCCTGTACCGTATACACACCGCAACACACACCGCATACACACTGCACACGGAGTATGTGTGAAAACACTGTAGCACGTGCTGCTCCTGTACCGTATACACACCGCAACACACACTGCATACACACTGCACACACACTGCACACGGAGTATGTGTGAAAACACTGTAGCGCGTGCTACTCCTGTACCGTATACACACCGCAACAATCACCGCATACACACTGCACACGGAGTATGTGTGAAAACACTGTAGCGCGTGCTGCTCCTGTACCGTATACGCACCGCAACACACACCGCATACACACTGCACACGGAGTATGTGTGAAAACACTGTAGCACGTGCTGCTCCTGTACCGTATACACACCGCAACACACACTGCATACACACTGCACACGGAGTGTGTGTGAAAACACTGTAGCGCGTGCTACTCCTGTACCGTATACTCACCGCAACACACACCGCATACACACTGCACACGGAGTATGTGTGAAAACACTGTAGCACGTGCTGCTCCTGTACCGTATACACACCGCAACACACACTGCATACACACTGCACACGGAGTGTGTGTGAAAACACTGTAGCGCGTGCTGCTCCTGTACCGTATACACACCGCAACACACACCGCATACACACTGCACACGGAGTATGTGTTAAAACACTGTAGCGCGTGCTGCTCCTGTACCGTATACACACCGCAACACACACCGCATACACACTGCACACGAAGTATGTGTGAAAACACTGTAGCGTGTGCTGCTCCTCTACCGTATACACACCGCAACACACACCGCATACACACTGCACACGGAGTGTGTGTGAAAACACTGTAGCGCGTGCTGCTCCTGTACCGTATACACACCGCAACACACACCGCATACACACTGCACACGAAGTATGTGTGAAAACACTGTAGCGTGTGCTGCTCCTCTACCGTATACACACCGCAACACACACCGCATACACACTGCACACGGAGTATGTGTGAAAACACTGTAGCGCGTGCTGCTCCTGTACCGTATACACACCGCAACACACACCGCATACACACTGCACACGGAGTATGTGTGAAAACACTGTAGCGTGTGCTGCTCCTCTACCGTATACACACCGCAACACACACCGCATACACACTGCACACGGAGTATGTGTGAAAACACTGTAGCGCATGCTGCTCCTGCACCTTATACTCACCGCATACACACCGCATACACACTGCACACGGAGTATGTGTGAAAACACTGTAGAGCGTGCTGCTCCTGTACCGTATACACACCGCAACACACACCGCATACACACTGCACACGGCGTATGTGTGGAAACACCGTAGAGCGTGCTGCTCTTGTACCGTATACACACCGCAACACACACCGCATACACACTGCACACGGCGTATGTGTGAAAACACCGTAGCGCGTGCTGCTCTTGTACCGTATACACACCGCAACACACACTGCATACACACTGCACACGGAGTATGTGTGAAAACACTGTAGCGCGTGCTGCTCCTGTACCGTATACGTACCGCATACACACACCGCATACACACTGCACACGGAGTATGTGTGAAAACACTGTAGCGCGTGCTGCTCCTGTACCGTATACACACCGCAACACACACCGCATACACACTGCACACGGAGTATGTGTTGAAACAATGTAGCGCGTGCTGCTCCTGTACCGTATACACACCGCAACACACACTGCATACACACTGCACACGGAGTATGTGTTGAAACAATGTAGCGCGTGCTGCTCCTGTACCGTATACACACCGCAACACACACCGCATACACACTGCACACGGAGTATGTGTGAGAACACTGTAGCGCGTGCTGCTCCTGTACCGTATACACACCGCAACACACACCGCATACACACTGCACACGGAGTATCTGTGAAAACACTGTAGCGCGTGCTGCTCCTGTACCGTATACACACCGCAACACACACCGCATACACACTGCACACGGAGTATGTGTTGAAACAATGTAGCGCGTGCTGCTCCTGTACCGTATACACACCGCAACACACACCGCATACACACTGCACACGGAGTATGTGTTGAAACACTGTAGCGCGTGCTGCTCCTGTACCGTATACACACCGCAACACACACCGCATACACACTGCACACGGAGTATGTGTTGAAACAATGTAGCGCGTGCTGCTCTTGTACCGTATACACACCGCAACACACACCGCATACACACTGCACACGGAGTATGTGTGAAAACACTGTAGAGCGTGCTGCTCCTGTACCGTATACACACCGCAACACACACCGCATACACACTGCACACGGAGTATGTGTTGAAACAATGTAGCGCGTGCTGCTCCTGTACCGTATACACACCGCAACACACACCGCATACACACTGCACACGGAGTATGTGTGAAAACACTGTAGCGCATGCTGCTCCTGTACCATATACCCACCGCAACACACACCGCATACACACTGCACACAGAGTATGTGTGAAAACACTGTAGAGCGTGCTGCTCCTGTACCGTATACACACCGCAACACACACCGCATACACACTGCACACGGAGTATGTGTTGAAACAATGTAGCGCGTGCTGCTCCTGTACCGTATACACACCGCAACACACACCGCATACACACTGCACACGGAGTATGTGTGAAAACACTGTAGCGCGCGCTGCTCCTGTACCGTATTCGCACAACAACACACACCGCATACACACTGCACACGGAGTATGTGTGAAAACACTGTAGCGCGTGCTGCTCCTGTACCGTATACGCACCGTAAGACACACCGCATACACACTGTACACGGAGTATGTGTGAAAACACTGTAGCGCGTGCTGCTCCTGTACCGTATACACACCGCAACACACACCGCATACACACTGTACACGGAGTATGTGTGAAAACACTGTAGCGCGTGCTGCTCCTGTACCGTATACACACCGCAACACACACCGCATACACACTGCACACGGAGTATGTGTTGAAACACTGTAGCGCGTGCTGCTCCTGTACCGTATACACACCGCAACACACACCGCATACACACTGCACACGGAGTATGTGTTGAAACAATGTAGCGCGTGCTGCTCCTGTACCGTATACACACCGCAACACACACCGCATACACACTGCACACGGAGTATGTGTTGAAACACTGTAGCGCGTGCTGCTCCTGTACCGTATACACACCGCAACACACACCGCATACACACTGCACACGGAGTATGTGTTGAAACAATGTAGCGCATGCTGCTCTTGTACCGTATACACACCGCAACACACACCGCATACACACTGCACACGGAGTATGTGTGAAAACACTGTAGAGCGTGCTGCTCCTGTACCGTATACACACCGCAACACACACCGCATACACACTGCACACGGAGTATGTGTTGAAACAATGTAGCGCGTGCTGCTCCTGTACCGTATACACACCGCAACACACACCGCATACACACTGCACACGGAGTATGTGTGAAAACACTGTAGCGCATGCTGCTCCTGTACCATATACCCACCGCAACACACACCGCATACACACTGCACACAGAGTATGTGTGAAAACACTGTAGAGCGTGCTGCTCCTGTACCGTATACACACCGCAACACACACCGCATACACACTGCACACGGAGTATGTGTTGAAACAATGTAGCGCGTGCTGCTCCTGTACCGTATACACACCGCAACACACACCGCATACACACTGCACACGGAGTATGTGTGAAAACACTGTAGCGCGTGCTGCTCCTGTACCGTATACACACCGCATACACACTGCACACGGAGTATGTGTGAAAACACTGTAGCGCGCGCTGCTCCTGTACCGTATTCGCACAACAACACACACCGCATACACACTGCACACGGAGTATGTGTGAAAACACTGTAGCGCGTGCTGCTCCTGTACCGTATACGCACAACAACACACACCGCATACACACTGCACATGGCGTATGTGTGAAAACACTGTAGCGCGTGCTGCTCCTGTACCATATACGCAACACACACCACATGCACACTACACACGGAGTGTGTGTGAAAACACTGTAGCGCGCGCTGCTCCTGTACCGTATACGCACAACAACACACACCGCATACACACTGCACATGGCGTATGTGTGAAAACACTGTAGCGCGTGCTGCTCCTGTACCATATACGCAACACACACCACATGCACACTACACACGGAGTGTGTGTGAAAACACTGTAGTGCGCGCTGCTCCTGTACCGTATAAGCACCACAACACACACCGCATACACACTGCACACGGAGTATGTGTGAAAACACTGTAGCGCGTGCTGCTCCTGTACCGTGTACACACCGCAACAAGCACCACATACACACTGCACACGTAGTATGTGAGAAAACACTGTAGCGCGTGCTGCTCCTGTACCGTATACGCACCGCAACACACACCGCATACACACTGCACACGGAGTATATGTGAAAACACTGTAGCGCGTGCTGCTCCTGTACCGTATACACACCGCAACACACACCGCATACACACTGCACACGGATTTTGTGTGAAAACACTGTAGCGCGTGCTGCTCCTGTACCGTATACACACCGCAACACACACCGCATACACACTGCACACGGATTTTGTGTGAAAACACTGTAGCGCGTGCTGCTCCTGTACCGTATACACACCGCAACACACACCGCATACACACTGCACACGGATTTTGTGTGAAAACACTGTAGCGCGTGCTGCTCCTGTACCGTATACACACCGCAACACACACCGCATACACACTGCACACGGATTTTGTGTGAAAACACTGTAGCGCGTGCTGCTCCTGTACCGTATACTCACCGCAACACACACCGCATACACACTGCACACGGAGTATGTGTGAAAACACTGTAGCGCGTGCTGCTCCTGTACCGTATACACACCGCAACACACACCGCATACACACTGCACACGGATTTTGTGTGAAAACACTGTAGCGCGTGCTGCTCCTGTACCGTATACACACCGCAACACACACCGCATACACACTGCACACGGATTTTGTGTGAAAACACTGTAGCGCGTGCTGCTCCTGTACCGTATACACACCGCAACACACACCGCATACACACTGCACACGGAGTATGTGTGAAAACACTGTAGCGCGTGCTGCTCCTGTACCGTATACTCACCGCAACACACACCGCATACACACTGCACACGGATTTTGTGTGAAAACACTGTAGCGCGTGCTGCTCCTGTACCGTATACTCACCGCAACACACACCGCATACACACTGCACACGGAGTATGTGTGAAAACACTGTAGCGCGTGCTGCTCCTGTACCGTATACACACCGCAACACACACCGCATACACACTGCACACGGATTTTGTGTGAAAACACTGTAGCGCGTGCTGCTCCTGTACCGTATACACACCGCAACACACACCGCATACACACTGCACACGGATTTTGTGTGAAAACACTGTAGCGCGTGCTGCTCCTGTACCGTATACACACCGCAACACACACCGCATACACACTGCACACGGCATATGTGTGAAAACACCGTAGAGCGTGCTGCTCCTGTACCGTATACACACCGCAACACACACCGCATACACACTGCACACGGCGTATGTGTGAAAACACTGTAGCGCGTGCTGCTCCTCTACCGTATACACACCTCAACACACACCGCATACACACTGCACACGGCATATGTGTGAAAACACCGTAGAGCGTGCTGCTCCTGTAACGTATACACACCACAACACACACCGCATACACACTGCACACGGAGTATGTGTGAGAACACTGTAGCGCGTGCTGCTCCTGTACCGCATACACACCGCAACACACACCGCATACACACTGCACACGGAGTATGTGTGAGAACACTGTAGCGCGTGCTGCTCCTGTACCGTATACACACCGCAACACACACCGCATACACACTGCACACGGCATATGTGTGAAAACACCGTAGAGCGTGCTGCTCCTGTACCGTGTACACACCGCAACACACATCGCATACACACTGCACACAGCGTATGTGTGAAAACACTGTAGCGCGTGCTGCTCCTGTACCGTATACACACCGCAACACACACCGCATACACACTGCACACGGCATATGTGTGAAAACACCGTAGAGCGTGCTGCTCCTGTACCGTATACACACCGCAACACACACCGCATACACACTGCACACGGAGTATGTGTGAAAACACTGTAGCGCGTGCTGCTCCTCTACCGTATACACACCGCAACACACACCACATACACACTGCACACGGAGTATGTGTGAAAACACTGTAGCGCGTGCTGCTCCTGTACCGTATACGCACCGCATACACACTGCACACGGAGTATGTGTGAAAACACTGTAGCGCGTGCTGCTCCTCTACCGTATACACACCGCAACACACACCGCATACACACTGCACACGGAGTATGTGTGAAAACACTGTAGCGCGTGCTGCTCCTGTACCGCATACACACCGCAACACACACCGCATACACACTGCACACGGAGAATGTGTGAAAAAACTGTAGCGCGTGCTGCTCCTGTACCGTATACGCACCGCATACACACTGCACACGGAGTATGTGTGAAAACACTGTAGCGCGTGCTGCTCCTGTACCGTATACACACCGCAACACACACCGCATACACACTGCACACGGAGTATGTGTGAAAACACTGTAGCGCTTGCTGCTCCTGTACCGTATACACACCGCAACACACACCGCATACACACTGCACACGGAGTGTGTGTGAAAACACTGTAGCGCGTGCTGCTCCTGTACCGTATACACACCGCAACAAGCACCACATACACACTGCACACGGAGTATGTGTGAAAACACCGTAGCGCGTGCTGCTCCTGTACCGTACACACACCGCAACACACACCGCATACACACTGCACACGGAGTATGTGTGAAAACACTGTAGCGCGCGCTGCTCCTGTACCGTATACACACCGCAACACACACCACATACACACTGCACACGGAGTATGTGTGAAAACACTGTAGCGCGTGCTGCTCCTGTACCGTATACACACCGCAACAAGCACCACATACACACTGCACACGGAGTATGTGTGAAAACACTGTGGCGCGCGCTGCTCCTGTACCGTATACGCACCGCAACACACACCGCATACACACTGCACACAGCGTATGTGTGAAAACACCGTAGCGCGTGCTGCTCCTGTACCGTATACACACCGCAACACACACCGCATACACACTGCACACGGAGTATGTGTGAAAACACCGTAGCGCGTGCTGCTCCTGTACCGTATACACACCGCAACACACACCGCATACACACTGCACACGGAGTGTGTGTGAAAACACTGTAGCGCGTGCTGCTCCTGTACCGTATACACACCGCAACAAGCACCACATACACACTGCACACGGAGTATGTGTGAAAACACTGTGGCGCGCGCTGCTCCTGTACCGTATACGCACCGCAACACACACCGCATACACACTGCACACAGCGTATGTGTGAAAACACCGTAGCGCGTGCTGCTCCTGTACCGTATACACACCGCAACACACACCGCATACACACTGCACACGGAGTATGTGTGAAAACACCGTAGCGCGTGTTGCTCCTGTACCGTATACACACCGCAACACACACCGCATACACACTGCACACGGAGTGTGTGTGAAAACACTGTAGCGCGTGCTGCTCCTGTACCGTATACACACCGCAACAAGCACCACATACACACTGCACACGGAGTATGTGTGAAAACACCGTAGCGCGTGCTGCTCCTGTACCGTACACACACCGCAACACACACCGCATACACACTGCACACGGAGTATGCGTGAAAACACCGTAGCGCGTGCTGCTCCTGTACCGTATACACACCGCAACACACACAGCATACACACTGCACACGGAGTATGTGTGAAAACACCGTAGCGTGTGCTGCTCCTGTACCGTATACACACCGCAACACACTGCACACGGAGTATGTGTGAAAACACTGTAGCGCTTGCTGCTCCTGTACCGTATACGCACCGCAACACACACCGCATACACACTGCACACGGAGTTTGTGTGAAAACACTGTAGCGCGTGCTGCTCCTGTACCGTGTACACACCGCAACACACACCGCATACACACTGCACACGGAGTATGTGTGAAAACACTGTAGAGCGTGCTGCTCCTGTACCGTATACGCACCGTAAGACACACCGCATACACACTGTACACGGAGTATGTGTGAAAACACTGTAGCGCGTGCTGGTCCTGTACCGTATACACACCGCAACACACACCGCATACAAACTGCACACGAAGTATGTGTGAAAACACCGTAGCGCGTGCTGCTCCTGTACCGTATACACACCGCATACACACTGCACACGGAGTATGTGTGAAAACACTGTAGCGCGTGCTGCTCCTGTACCGTATACACACCGCAACACACACCGCATACACACTGCACACGGAGTATGTGTGAAAACACCGTAGCGCGTGCTGCTCCTGTTCCGTGTACACACCGCAACACACACCGTATACACACTGCACACGGAGTATGTGTGAAAACACTGTAGCGCGTGCTGCTCCTGTACCGTATACGCACCGTAAGACACACCGCATACACACTGTACACGGAGTATGTGTGAAAACACTGTAGCGTGTGCTGCTCCTGTACCGTATACACACCGCAACACACACCGCATACACACTGCACACGGAGTATGTGTGAAAACACTGTAGCGCGTGCTGCTCCTGTACCGTATACACACCGCAACACACACCGCATACACACTGCACACGGATTTTGTGTGAAAACACTGTAGCGCGTGCTGCTCCTGTACCGTATACACACCGCAACACACACCGAATACACACTGCACACGGAGTATGTGTGAAAACACTGTAGCGCGCGCTGCTCCTGTACCGTATACGCACCACAACTCACACCGCATACACACTGCACACGGCGTATGTGTGAAAACACTGTAGCACGTGCTGCTCCTGTACCGTATACACACCGCATACACACTGCACACGGAGTGTGTGTGAAAACACTGTAGCGCGTGCTACTCCTGTACCGTATACACACCGCAACACACACCGCATACACACTTCACACGGAGTATGTGTGAAAACACTGTAGCGCGCGCTGCTCCTGTACCGTATACGCACCGCAACACACACCGCATACACACTGCACACGGAGTATATGTGAAAACACTGTAGCGCGTGCTGCTCCTGTACCGTATACACACCGCAACACACACCGCATACACACTGCACACGGATTTTGTGTGAAAACACTGTAGCGCGTGCTGCTCCTGTACCGTATACACACCGCAACACACACCGCATACACACTGCACACGGAGTATGTGTGAAAACACTGTAGCGCGTGCTGCTCCTGTACCGTATACACACCGCATACACACTGCACACGAAGTATTTGTGAAAACACTGTAGCGTGTGCTGCTCCTGTACCGTATACACACCGCAACACACACCGCATACACACTGCACACGGAGTATTTGTGAAAACACTGTAGCGCGTGCTGCTCCTGTACCGTATACACACCGCATACACACTGCACACGAAGTATTTGTGAAAACACTGTAGCGTGTGCTGCTCCTGTACCGTATACACACCGCAACACACACCGCATACACACTGCACACGGAGTATGTGTGAAAACACTGTAGCGTGTGCTGCTCCTCTACCGTATACACACTGCAACACACACCGCTACACACTGCACACGGAGTATGTGTGAAAACACTGTAGCGTGTGCTGCTCCTGCACCTTATACTCACCGCATACACACACCGCATACACACTGCACACGGAGTATGTGTGAAAACACTGTAGCGCGTGCTGCTCCTGTACCGTATACGCACCGCATACACACACCGCATACACACTGCACACGGAGAATGTGTGAAAACACTGTAGCGCGTGCTGCTCCTGTACCGTATACGCACCGCAACACACACCGCATACACACTGCACACGGAGTATGTGTGAAAACACTGTAGCGCGTGCTGCTCCTGTACCGTATACGCACCGCATACACACACCGCATACACACTGCACACGGAGAATGTGTGAAAACACTGTAGCGCGTGCTGCTCCTGTACCGTATACGCACCGCAACACACACCGCATACACACTGCACACGGAGTATGTGTGAAAACACTGTAGCGCGTGCTGCTCCTGTACCGTATACGCACCGAATACACACTGCACACGGAGTATGTGTGAAAACACTGTAGCGCGTGCTGCTCCTGTACCGTATACACACCGCAACACACACCGCATACACACTGCACACGGAGTATGTGTGAAAACACTGTAGCGCTTGCTGCTCCTGTACCGTATACGCACCGCAACACACACCGCATACACACTGCACACGGAGTATGTGTGAAAACACTGTAGCGCGTGCTGCTCCTGTACCGTATACACACCGCAACAAGCACCGCATACACACTGCACACGGAGTATGTGTGAAAACACTGTAGCGCGTGCTGCTCCTGTACCGTATACGCACCGCAACACACACCGCATACACACTGCACACGGAGAATGTGTGAAAACACTGTAGCGCTTGCTGCTCCTGTACCGTATACGCACCGCAACACACACCGCATACACACTGCACACGGAGTATGTGTGAAAACACTGTAGCGCGTGCTGCTCCTGTACCGTATACGAACCGCAACACACACCGCATACACACTGCACACGGAGTATGTGTGAAAACACTGTAGCGCGTGCTGCTCCTGTACCGTATACGCACCGCAACACACACCGCATACACACTGCACACGGAGAATGTGTGAAAACACTGTAGCGCTTGCTGCTCCTGTACCGTATACGCACCGCAACACACACCGCATACACACTGCACACGGAGTATGTGTGAAAACACTGTAGCGCGTGCTGCTCCTGTACCGTATACGCACCGCAACACACACCGCATACACACTGCACACGGAGTATGTGTGAAAACACTGTAGCGCGTGCTGCTCCTGTACCGTATACACACCGCAACAAGCACCACATACACACTGCATACGGAGTATGTGTGAAAACACTGTAGCGTGTGCTGCTCCTGTACCGTATACGCACCGCAACACACACCGCATACACACTGCACACGGAGTATGTGTGAAAACACTGTAGTGCGTGCTGCTTCTGTACCGTATACGCACCGCAACACACACCGCAACACACACCGCATACAAACTGCACATGGAGTATGTGTGAAAACACTGTAGTGCGTGCTGCTCCTGTACCGTATACGCACCGCAACACACACCGCAACACACACCGTATACACACTGCACACGGAGTATGTGTGAAAACACTGTAGCGCGCGCTGCTCTTGTACCGTATACACACTGCACACGGAGTATGTGTGAAAACACTGTAGCGCGTGCTGCTCCTGTAGCGTATACACACTGCACACGGAGTATGTGTGAAAACACTGTAGCGCGTGCTGCTCCTGTACCGTATACACACTGCACACGGAGTATGTGTGAAAACACTGTAGCGCGTCCTGTTCCTGTACCGTATACGCACCGCAACACACACCGCATACTTACTGCACACGGAGTATGTGTGAAAACACTGTAGCGCGTGCTGCTCCTGTACCGTATACGCACCGCAACACACACCGCATACACACTGCATACTTACTGCACACGGAGTATGTGTGAAAACACTGTAGCGCGTGCTGCTCCTGTACCGTATACGCACCGCAACAAGCACCACATGCACACTGCATACGGAGTATGTGTGAAAACACTGTAGCGCGTGCTGCTCCTGTACCGTATACACACCGCATACACACTGCACATGGAGTATGTGTGAAAACACTGTAGTGCGTGCTGCTCCTGTACCGTATACGCACCGCAACACACACCGCAACACACACCGTATACACACTGCACACGGAGTATGTGTGAAAACACTGTAGCGCGCGCTGCTCTTGTACCGTATACACACTGCACACGGAGTATGTGTGAAAACACTGTAGCACGTGCTGCTCCTGTACCGTATACGCACCGCAACACACACCGCATACACACTGCACACGAAGTATGTGTGGTAAACACTGTAGTGCGTGCTGCTCCTGAACCGTATACGCACCGCAACACACACCGCAACACACACCGCATACACACTGCACACGGAGTATGTGTGAAAACACTGTAGTGCGTGCTGCTCCTGTACCGTATACGCACCGCAACACAGACCGCATACAAACTGCACACGAAGTATGTGTGGTAAACACTGTAGTGCGTGCTGCTCCTGTACCGTATACGCACCGCAACACACACCGCAACACACACCGCATACAAACTGCACATGGAGTATGTTTGAAAAAACTGTAGCTCGTGCTGCTCCTGTACCGTATACGCACCGCAACACACACCGCATACACACTGCACATGGAGTATGTGTGAAAACACTGTAGCGCGTCCTGTTCCTGTACCGTATACGCACCGCAACACACACCGCATACTTACTGCACACGGAGTATGTGTGAAAACACTGTAGCGCGTGCTGCTCCTGTACCGCATACACACCGCAACACACACCGCATACACACTGCACATGGAGTATGTGTGAAAACACTGTAGCGCGTCCTGTTCCTGTACCATATACGCACCGCAACACACACCGCATACTTACTGCACACGGAGTATGTGTGAAAACACTGTAGCGCGTGCTGCTCCTGTACCGTATACACACCGCAACACACACCACATGCACACTGCATACGGAGTATATGTGAAAACACTGTAGCGCGTGCTGCTCCTGTACCGTATACGCACCGCAACACACACCGCATACACACTGCACACGGAGTATGTGTGAAAACACTGTAGCGCGTGCTGCTCCTGTACCGTATACGCACCGCAACACACACCGCATACACACTGCACATGGAGTATGTGTGAAAACACTGTAGCGCGTGCTGCTCCTGTACCGTATACGCACCGCAACACACACCGCATACACACTGCACACGGAGTATGTGTGAAAACACTGTAGCGCGTGCTGCTCCTGTACCGTATACGCACCGCAACACACACCGCATACACACTGCACATGGAGTATGTGTGAAAACACTGTAGCGCGTGCTGGTCCTGTACCGTATACGCACCGCAACACACACCGCATACACACTGCACATGGAGTATGTGTGAAAACACTGTAGCGCGTGCTGGTCCTGTACCATATACGCACCGCAACACACACCGCATACTTACTGCATACGGAGTATATGTGAAAACACTGTAGCGCGTGCTGCTCCTGTACCGTATACGCACCGCAACACACACCGCATACACACTGCACACGGAGTATGTGTGAAAACACTGTAGCGCGTGCTGGTCCTGTACCGTATACGCACCGCAACACACACCGCATACACACTGCACACGGCGTATGTGTGAAAACACTGTAGCGCGTGCTGCTCCTGTACCGTATACACACCGCAACACACACCGCATACACACTGCACACGGAGTATGTGTGAAAACACTGTAGCGCGTGCTGGTCCTGTACCGTATACGCACCGCAACACACACCGCATATGCACTGCACACGGAGTATGTGTGAAAACACTGTAGTGCGTTCTGCTCCTGTACCGTACACGCACCGCAACACACACCGCATACACACTGCACACGGAGTATGTGTGAAAACACTGTAGCGCGTGCTGATCCTGTACCGTATACGCACCGCAACACACACCGCATACACACTGCACACGGAGTATGTGTGAAAACACTGTAGCGCGCGCTGCTCCTGTACCGTATACGCACCGCAACACACACCGCATACACACTGCACACGGAGTATGTGTGAAAACACTGTAGTGCGTGCTGCTCCTGTACCGTATACACACTGCACACGGAGTATGTGTGAAAACACTGTAGCGCGCGCTGCTCCGGTACCGTATACGCACTGCAACACACACCGCATACACACTGCACACGGAGTATGTGTGAAAACACTGTAGCGCGTGCTGCTCCTGTACCGTTTACGCACCGCAACACACACCGCATACACACTGCACACGGAGTATGTGTGAAAACACTGTAGTGCGTTCTGCTCCTGTACCGTACACGCACCGCAACAGTGACCGCATACAAACTGCACACGAAGTATGTGTGAAAACACTGTAGTGCGTGCTGCTCCTGTACCGTATACGCACCGCAACACACACCGCAACACACACCGCATACAAACTGCACATGGAGTATATGTGAAAACACTGTAGTGCGTGCTGCTCCTGTACCGTATACGCACCGCAACACACACCGCATACACACTGCACACGGAGTATGTGTGAAAACACTGTAGCGCGTGCTGCTCCTGTACCGTATACACACCGCATACACACTGCACACGGAGTATGTGTGAAAACACTGTAGCGCGTGCTGCTCCTGTACCGTATACACACCGCATACACACTGCACACGGAGTATGTGTGAAAACACTGTAGCGCGTGCTGCTCCTGTACCGTATACGCACCGCATACACACTGCACACGGAGTATGTGTGAAAACACTGTAGCGCGTGCTGCTCCTGTACCGTATACACACCGCATACACACTGCACACGGAGTATGTGTGAAAACACTGTAGCGCGTGCTGCTCCTGTACCGTATACGCACCGCATACACACTGCACACGGAGTATGTGTGAAAACACTGTAGCGCGTGCTGCTCCTGTACCGTATACACACCGCATACACACTGCACACGGAGTATGTGTGAAAACACTGTAGCGCGCGCTGCTCCTGTACCGTATACGCACCGCAACACACACCGCATACACACTGCACACGGAGTATGTGTGAAAACACTGTAGGGCGCGCTGCTCCTGTACCACATACACACCGCAACACGCACCGCATACACACTGCACACGGAGTATGTGTGAAAACACTGTAGCGCGCGCTGCTCCTGTACCGTATACGCACTGCAACACACACCGCATACACACTGCACACGGAGTATGTGTGAAAACACTGTAGCGCGTGCTGCTCCTGTACCGTATACACACCGCATTCACACTGCACACGGAGTATGTGTGAAAACACTGTAGTGCGTGCTGCTCCTGTACCGTATACGCATCGCAACACACACTGCATACAAACTGCACACGGAGTATGTGTGAAAACACTGTAGCGCATGCTGCTCCTGTACCGTATACGCACTGCAACACACACCGCATACACACTGCACACGGAGTATGTGTGAAAACACTGTAGCGCGTGCTGCTCCTGTACCGTATACGCACCGCAACACACATCGCATACACACTGCACACGGCGTATGTGTGAAAACACCGTAGAGCGTGCTGCTCCTGTACCGTATACACAGCGCAACACACACCGCATACACACTGCACACGGAGTATGTGTGAAAACACTGTAGCGCGTGCTGCTCCTGTACCGTATACGCACCGCAACACACACCGCATACACACTGCACACGGCGTATGTGTGAAAAAACTGTAGAGCGTGCTGCTCCTGTACCGTATACACACCGCAACACACACCGCATACACACTGCACACGGCGTATGTGTGAAAACACTGTAGCGTGTGCTGCTCCTGTACCGTATACACACTGCACACGGAGTATGTGTGAAAACACTGTAGCACGTGCTGCTCCTGTACCGTATACGCACCGCAACACACACCGCATACACACTGCACACGAAGTATGTGTGGTAAACACTGTAGTGCGTGCTGCTCCTGTACCGTATACGCACCGCAACACACACCGCAACACACACCGCATACACACTGCACACGGAGTATGTGTGAAAACACTGTAGTGCGTGCTGCTCCTGTACCGTATACGCACCGCAACACACACCGCAACACACACCGCATACAAACTGCACATGGAGTATGTGTGAAAAAACTGTAGCGCGTGCTGCTCCTGTACCGTATACGCACCGCAACACACACCGCATACACACTGCACATGGAGTATGTGTGAAAACACTGTAGCGCTTCCTGTTCCTGTACCGTATACGCACCGCAACACACACCGCATACTTACTGCACACGGAGTATGTGTGAAAACACTGTAGCGCGTGCTGCTCCTGTACCGCATACACACCGCAACACACACCGCATACACACTGCACATGGAGTATGTGTGAAAACACTGTAGCGCGTCCTGTTCCTGTACCATATACGCACCGCAACACACACCGCATACTTACTGCACACGGAGTATGTGTGAAAACACTGTAGCGCGTGCTGCTCCTGTACCGTATACACACCGCAACAAGCACCACATGCACACTGCATACGGAGTATATGTGAAAACACTGTAGCGCGTGCTGCTCCTGTACCGTATACGCACCGCAACACACACCGCATACACACTGCACACGGAGTATGTGTGAAAACACTGTAGCGCGTGCTGGTCCTGTACCGTATACGCACCGCAACACACACCGCATACACACTGCACATGGAGTATGTGTGAAAACACTGTAGTGCGTGCTGGTCCTGTACCGTATACGCACCGCAACACACACCGCATACACACTGCACATGGAGTATGTGTGAAAACACTGTAGCGCGTCCTGTTCCTGTACCATATACGCACCGCAACACACACCGCATACTTACTGCACACGGAGTATGTGTGAAAACACTGTAGCGCGTGCTATTCCTGTACCGTATACACACCGCAACACACACCGCATACACACTGCACACGGAGTATGTGTGAAAACACTGTAGCGCGTGCTGCTCCTGTACCGTATACGCACCGCAACACACACCGCATACACACTGCACACGGCGTATGTGTGAAAACACTGTAGCGCGTGCTGCTCCTGTACCGTATACACACCGCAACACACACCGCATACACACTGCACACGGAGTATGTGTGAAAACACTGTAGCGCGTGCTGATCCTGTACCGTATACGCACCGCAACACACACCGCATACACACTGCACACGGAGTATGTGTGAAAACACTGTAGCGCGCGCTGCTCCTGTACCGTATACGCACCGCAACACACACCGCATACACACTGCACACGGAGTATGTGTGAAAACACTGTAGCGCGCGCTGCTCCTGTACCGTATACGCACCGCAACACACACCGCATACACACTGCACACGGAGTATGTGTGAAAACACTGTAGCGCGTGCTGCTCCTGTACCGTATACACACTGCACACGGAGTATGTGTGAAAACACTGTAGCGCGCGCTGCTCCGGTACCGTATACGCACTGCAACACACACCGCATACACACTGCACACGGAGTATGTGTGAAAACACTGTAGCGCGCGCTGCTCCTGTACCGTATACGCACCGCAACACACACCGCATACACACTGCACACGGAGTATGTGTGAAAACACTGTAGCGCGTGCTGCTCCTGTACCGTATACACACTGCACACGGAGTATGTGTGAAAACACTGTAGCGCGCGCTGCTCCTGTACCGTTTACGCACCGCAACACACACCGCATACACACTGCACACGGAGTATGTGTGAAAACACTGTAGTGCGTGCTGCTCCTGTACCGTATACGCACCGCAACAGTGACCGCATACAAACTGCACACGGAGTATGTGTGAAAACACTAGTGCGTGCTGCTCCTGTACCGTATACGCACCGCAACACACACCGCAACACACACCGCATACAAACTGCACATGGAGTATATGTGAAAACACTGTAGTGCGTGCTGCTCCTGTACCGTATACGCACCGCAACACACACCGCATACACACTGCACACGGAGTATGTGTGAAAACACTGTAGCGCGTGCTGCTCCTGTACCGTATACACACCGCATACACACTGCACACGGAGTATGTGAGAAAACACTGTAGCGCGTGCTGCTCCTGTACCGTATACGCACCGCATACACACTGCACACGGAGTATGTGTGAAAACACTGTAGCGCGTGCTGCTCCTGTACCGTATACGCACCGCAACACACACCGCATACACACTGCACACGGAGTATGTGTGAAAACACTGTAGTGCGTGCTGCTCCTGTACCGTATACGCACCGCAACACACACCGCATACACACTGCACACGGAGTATGTGTGAAAACACTGTAGCGCGCGCTGCTCCTGTACCGTATACGCACTGCAACACACACCGCATACACACTGCACACGGAGTATGTGTGAAAACACTGTAGTGCGTGCTGCTCCTGTACCGTATACGCATCGCAACACACACCGCATACAAACTGCACACGGAGTATGTGTGAAAACACTGTAGCGCATGCTGCTCCTGTACCGTATACGCACTGCAACACACACCGCATACACACTGCACACGGAGTATGTGTGAAAACACTGTAGCGCGTGCTGCTCCTGTACCGTATACGCACCGCAACACACACCGCATACACACTGCACACGGCGTATGTGTGAAAACACCGTAGAGCGTGCTGCTCCTGTACCGTATACACACCGCAACACACACCGCATACACACTGCACACGGAGTATGTGTGAAAAAACTGTAGAGCGTGCTGCTCCTGTACCGTATACACACCGCAACACACACCGCATACACACTGCACACGGCGTATGTGTGAAAACACTGTAGCGTGTGCTGCTCCTGTACCGTATACACACCGCAACACACACCGCATACACACTGCACACGGAGTATGTGTGAAAACACTGTAGCGCGTGCTGCTCCTGTACCGTATACACACCGCATACACACTGCACACGAGGTATGTGTGAAAACACTGTAGCGCGTGCTGGTCCTGTACCGTATACGCACCGCAACACACACCGCATACACACTGCACACGGCGTATGTGTGAAAACACTGTAGCGTGTGCTGCTCCTGTACCGTATACACACCGCAACACACACCGCATACACACTGCACACGGAGTATGTGTGAAAACACTGTAGCGCGTGCTGCTCCTGTACCGTATACACACCGCATACACACTGCACACGGAGTATGTGTGAAAACACTAGCGCGTGCTGCTCCTGTACCGCATACACACCGCAACACGCACCGCATACACACTGCAAACAGAGTATGTGTGAAAACACTGTAGCGCGCGCTGCTCCTGTACCGTATACGCACTGCAACACACACCGCATACACACTGCACACGGAGTATGTGTGAAAACACTGTAGCGCGTGCTGCTCCTGTACCGTATACACACTGCACACGGAGTATGTGTGAAAACACTAGCGCGTGCTGCTCCTGTACCGCATACACACCGCAACACGCACCGCATACACACTGCAAACAGAGTATGTGTGAAAACACTGTAGCGCGTGCTGCTCCTTTACCGTATACGCACCGCAACACACACCACAACACACACCGCATACAAACTGCACATGGAGTATGTGTGAAAACACTGTAGTGCGTGCTGCTCCTGTACCGTATACGCACCGCAACACACACCGCATACACACTGCACACGGAGTATGTGTGAAAACACTGTAGCGCGTGCTGCTCCTGTACCGTACACACACTGCACACGGAGTATGTGTGAACACACTGTAGCACGCGCTGCTCCTGTACCGTATACGCACTGCAACACACACCGCATACACACTGCACACGGAGTATGTGTGAAAACACTGTAGCGCGTGCTGCTCCTGTACCGTATACACACCGCAACACACACCGCATACACACTGCACACGGAGTATGTGTGAAAACACTGTAGTGCGTGCTGCTCCTGTACCGTATACGCACCGCAACACAGACCGCTTACAAACTGCACACGAAGTATGTGTGAAAACACTGTAGTGCGTGCTGCTCCTGTACCGTATACGCACCGCAACACACACCGCAACACACACCGCATACAAACTGCACATGGAGTATGTGGGAAAACACTGTAGTGCGTGCTGCTCCTGTACCGTATACGCACCGCAACACACACCGCATGCACACTGCACACGGAGTATGTGTGAAAACACTGTAGCGCGTGCTGCTCCTGTACCGTTTACGCACCGCAACACACACCGCATACACACTGCACACGGAGTATGTGTGAAAACACTGTAGTGCGTGCTGCTCCTGTACCGTATACGCACCGCAACAGAGACCGCATACAAACTGCACACGAAGTATGTGTGAAAACACTGTATTGCGTGCTGCTCCTGTACCGTATACGCACCGCAACACACACCGCATACAAACTGCACATGGAGTATATGTGAAAACACTGTAGTGCGTGCTGCTCCTGTACCGTATACGCACCGCAACACACACCGCATACACACTGCACACGGAGTATGTGTGAAAACACTGTAGCGCGTGCTGCTCCTGTACCGTATACACACCGCATACACACTGCACACGGAGTATGTGTGAAAACACTGTAGCGCGTGCTGCTCCTGTACCGTATACACACCGCAACACACACCGCATACACACTGCACACGGAGTATGTGTGAAAACACTGTAGCGCGCGCTGCTCCTGTACCGTATACGCACCGCAACACACACCGCATACACACTGCACACGGAGTATGTGTGAAAACACTGTAGCGCGCACTGCTCCTGTACCGTATACGCACCGCAACACACACCGCATACACACTGCACACGGAGTATGTGTGAAAACACTGTAGTGCGTGCTGCTCCTGTACCGTATACGCACCGCAACACACACCGCATACAAACTGCACACGAAGTATGTGTGAAAACACTGTAGCGCGCGCTGCTCCTGTACCGTATACACACCGCATACACACTGCACACGGAGTATGTGTGAAAACACTGTAGCGCGCGCTGCTCCTGTACCGTATACGCACCGCAACACACACCGCATACACACTGCACACGGAGTATGTGTGAAAACACTGTAGCGCGTGCTGCTCCTGTACCGTATACACACTGCAAACAGAGTATGTGTGAAAACACTGTAGCGCGCGCTGCTCCTGTACCGTATACGCACTGCAACACACACCGCATACACACTGCACACGGAGTATGTGTGAAAACACTGTAGCGCGTGCTGCTCCTGTACCGTATACACACTGCAAACAGAGTATGTGTGAAAACACTGTAGCGCGCGCTGCTCCTGTACCGTATACGCACCGCAACACAGACCGCATACAAACTGCACACGAAGTATGTGTGAAAACACTGTAGTGCGTGCTGCTCCTGTACCGTATACGCACCGCAACACACACCGCAACACACACCACATACAAACTGCACATGGAGTATGTGTGAAAACACTGTAGTGCGTGCTGCTCCTGTACCGTATACGCACCGCAACACACACCGCAACACACACCGTATACACACTGCACACGGAGTATGTGTGAAAACACTGTAGCGCGCGCTGCTCTTGTACCGTATACACACTGCACACGGAGTATGTGTGAAAACACTGTAGCGCGTGCTGCTCCTGTAGCGTATACACACTGCACACGGAGTATGTGTGAAAACACTGTAGCGCGTGCTGCTCCTGTACCGTATACACACTGCACACGGAGTATGTGTGAAAACACTGTAGTGCGTGCTGCTCCTGTACCGTATACGCACCGCAACACACACCGCATACACACTCGACACGGAGTATGTGTGAAAACACTGTAGTGCGTGCTGCTCCTGTACCGTATACGCACCGCAACACACACCGCAACACACACCGCATACAAACTGCACATGGAGTATGTGTGAAAAAACTGTAGCGCGTGCTGCTCCTGTACCGTATACGCACCGCAACACACACCGCATACACACTGCACATGGAGTATGTGTGAAAACACTGTAGCGCGTCCTGTTCCTGTACCGTATACGCACCGCAACACACACCGCATACTTACTGCACACGGAGTATGTGTGAAAACACTGTAGCGCGTGCTGCTCCTGTACCGTATACACACCGCAACACACACCACATACACACTGCACACGGAGAATGTGTGAAAACACTGTAGCGCGTGCTGCTCCTGTACCGTATACACACCGCATACACACTGCACATGGAGTATGTGTGAAAACACTGTAGTGCGTGCTGCTCCTGTACCGTATACGCACCGCAACACACACCACATGCACACTGCATACGGAGTATATGTGAAAACACTGTAGCGCGTGCTGCTCCTGTACCGTATACACACCGCATACACACTGCACATGGAGTATGTGTGAAAACACTGTAGTGCGTGCTGCTCCTGTACCGTATACGCACCGCAACACACACCGCAACACACACCGTATACACACTGCACACGGAGTATGTGTGAAAACACTGTAGCGCGCGCTGCTCTTGTACCGTATACACACTGCACACGGAGTATGTGTGAAAACACTGTAGCGCGTGCTGCTCCTGTACCGTATACACACTGCACACGGAGTATGTGTGAAAACACTGTAGCGCACGCTGCTCCTGTACCGTATACGCACCGCAACACACACCGCATACACACTGCACACGGAGTATGTGTGAAAACACTGTAGCGCGTGCTGCTCCTGTACCGTATACACACTGCAAACAGAGTATGTGTGAAAACACTGTAGCGCGCGCTGCTCCTGTACCGTATACGCACTGCAACACACACCGCATACACACTGCACACGGAGTATGTGTGAAAACACTGTAGCGCGCGCTGCTCCTGTACCGTATACGCACCGCAACACACACCGCATACACACTGCACACGGAGTATGTGTGAAAACACTGTAGCGCGTGCTGCTCCTGTACCGTATACACACTGCAAACAGAGTATGTGTGAAAACACTGTAGCGCGTGCTGCTCCTGTACCGTATACGCACTGCAACACACACCGCATACACACTGCACACGGAGTATGTGTGAAAACACTGTAGCGCGCGCTGCTCCTGTACCGTATACGCACCGCAACACACACCGCATACACACTGCACACGGAGTATGTGTGAAAACACTGTAGCGCGTGCTGCTCCTGTACCGTATACACACTGCAAACAGAGTATGTGTGAAAACACTGTAGCGCGCGCTGCTCCTGTACCGTATACGCACTGCAACACACACCGCATACACACTGCACACGGAGTATGTGTGAAAACACTTTAGCGCGTGCTGCTCCTGTACCGTATACACACTGCAAACAGAGTATGTGTGAAAACACTGTAGTGCGTGCTGCTCCTGTACCGTATACGCACCGCAACACAGACCGCATACAAACTGCACACGAAGTATGTGTGAAAACACTGTAGTGCGTGCTGCTCCTGTACCGTATACGCACCGCAACACACACCGCAACACACACCGCATACAAACTGCACATGGAGTATGTGTGAAAACACTGTAGTGCGTGCTGCTCCTGTACCGTATACGCACCGCAACACACACCGCAACACACACCGTATACACACTGCACACGGAGTATGTGTGAAAACACTGTAGCGCGCGCTGCTCTTGTACCGTATACACACTGCACACGGAGTATGTGTGAAAACACTGTAGCGCGTGCTGCTCCTGTAGCGTATACACACTGCACACGGAGTATGTGTGAAAACACTGTAGCGCGTGCTGCTCCTGTACCGTATACACACTGCACACGGAGTATGTGTGAAAACACTGTAGCACGTGCTGCTCCTGTACCGTATACACACTGCACATGGAGTATGTGTGAAAACACTGTAGTGCGTGCTGCTCCTGTACCGTATACGCACCGCAACACACCGCATACACACTCGACACGGAGTATGTGTGAAAACACTGTAGTGCGTGCTGCTCCTGTACCGTATACGCACCGCAACACACACCGCAACACACACCGCATACAAACTGCACATGGAGTATGTGTGAAAAAACTGTAGCGCGTGCTGCTCCTGTACCGTATACGCACCGCAACACACACCGCATACACACTGCACATGGAGTATGTGTGAAAACACTGTAGCGCGTCCTGTTCCTGTACCGTATACGCACCGCAACACACACCGCATACTTACTGCACACGGAGTATGTGTGAAAACACTGTAGCGCGTGCTGCTCCTGTACCGTATACGCACCGCAACAAGCACCACATGCACACTGCATACGGAGTATATGTGAAAACACTGTAGCGCGTGCTGCTCCTGTACCGTATACACACCGCATACACACTGCACATGGAGTATGTGTGAAAACACTGTAGTGCGTGCTGCTCCTGTACCGTATACACACTGCACACGGAGTATGTGTGAAAACACTGTAGCGCGCGCTGCTCTTGTACCGTATACACACTGCACACGGAGTATGTGTGAAAACACTGTAGCGCGTGCTGCTCCTGTACCGTATACACACTGCACACGGAGTATGTGTGAAAACACTGTAGTGCGTGCTGCTCCTGTACCGTATACACACTGCACATGGAGTATGTGTGAAAACACTGTAGTGCGTGCTGCTCCTGTACCGTATACGCACCGCAACACACACCGCATACACACTGCACACGGAGTATGTGTGAAAACACTGTAGTGCGTGCTGCTCCTGTACCGTATACGCACCGCAACACAGACCGCATACAAACTGCACAGGAAGTATGTGTGGTAAACACTGTAGTGCGTGCTGCTCCTGTACCGTATACGCACCGCAACACACACCGCAACACACACCGCATACAAACTGCACATGGAGTATGTGTGAAAAAACTGTAGCGCGTGCTGCTCCTGTACCGTATACGCACCGCAACACACACCGCATACACACTGCACATGGAGTATGTGTGAAAACACTGTAGCGCGTCCTGTTCCTGTACCGTATACGCACCGCAACACACACCGCATACTTACTGCACACGGAGTATGTGTGAAAAAACTGTAGCGCGTGCTGCTCCTGTACCGTATACGCACCGCAACACACACCGCATACACACTGCACACGGAGTATGTGTGAAAACACTGTAGCGCGTGCTGCTCCTGTACCGCATACACACCGCAACACACACCGCATACACACTGCACATGGAGTATGTGTGAAAACACTGTAGCGCGTCCTGTTCCTGTACCATATACGCACCGCAACACACACCGCATACTTACTGCACACGGAGTATGTGTGAAAACACTGTAGCGCGTGCTGCTCCTGTACCGTATACACACCGCAACAAGCACCACATGCACACTGCATACGGAGTATATGTGAAAACACTGTAGCGCGTGCTGCTCCTGTACCGTATACGCACCGCAACACACACCGCATACACACTGCACACGGAGTATGTGTGAAAACACTGTAGCGCGTGCTGGTCCTGTACCGTATACGCACCGCAACACACACCGCATACACACTGCACATGGAGTATGTGTGAAAACACTGTAGTGCGTGCTGGTCCTGTACCGTATACGCACCGCAACACACACCGCATACACACTGCACACGGAGTATGTGTGAAAACACTGTAGCGCGTGCTGGTCCTGTACCGTATACGCACCGCAACACACACCGCATACACACTGCACACGGCGTATGTGTGAAAACACTGTAGCGCGTGCTGCTCCTGTACCGTATACACACCGCAACACACACCGCATACACACTGCACACGGAGTATGTGTGAAAACACTGTAGCGCGTGCTGGTCCTGTACCGTATACGCACCGCAACACACACCGCATACACACTGCACACGGAGTATGTGTGAAAACACTGTAGCGCGTGCTGGTCCTGTACCGTATACGCACCGCAACACACACCGCATACACACTGCACACGGCGTATGTGTGAAAACACTGTAGCGCGTGCTGCTCCTGTACCGTATACGCACCGCAACACACACCGCATATGCACTGCACACGGAGTATGTGTGAAAACACTGTAGTGCGTTCTGCTCCTGTACCGTACACGCACTGCAACACACACCGCATACACACTGCACACGGAGTATGTGTGAAAACACTGTAGCGCGTGCTGATCCTGTACCGTATACGCACCGCAACACACACCGCATACGCACTGCACACGGAGTATGTGTGAAAACACTGTAGCGCGTGCTGCTCCTTTACTGTATACGCACCGCAACACACACCGCATACACACTGCACACGGAGTATGTGTGAAAACACTGTAGCGCGCGCTGCTCCTGTACCGTATACGCACCGCAACACACACCGCATACACACTGCACACGGAGTATGTGTGAAAACACTGTAGCGCGTGCTGCTCCTGTACCGTATACACACTGCACACGGAGTATGTGTGAAAACACTGTAGCGCGCGCTGCTCCGGTACCGTATACGCACTGCAACACACACCGCATACACACTGCACACGGAGTATGTGTGAAAACACTGTAGCGCGTGCTGCTCCTGTACCGTTTACGCACCGCAACACACACCGCATACACACTGCACACGGAGTATGTGTGAAAACACTGTAGTGCGTGCTGCTCCTGTACCGTATACACACCGCAACAGTGACCGCATACAAACTGCACACGAAGTATGTGTGAAAACACTGTAGTGCGTGCTGCTCCTGTACCGTATACGCACCGCAACACACACCGCAACACACACCGCATACAAACTGCACATGGAGTATATGTGAAAACACTGTAGTGCGTGCTGCTCCTGTACCGTATACGCACCGCAACACACACCGCATACACACTGCACACGGAGTATGTGTGAAAACACTGTAGCGCGTGCTGGTCCTGTACCGTATACACACCGCATACACACTGCACACGGAGTATGTGTGAAAACACTGTAGCGCGTGCTGCTCCTGTACCGTATACGCACCGCATACACACTGCACACGGAGTATGTGTGAAAACACTGTAGCGCGTGCTGCTCCTGTACCGTATACACACCGCATACACACTGCACACGGAGTATGTGTGAAAACACTGTAGCGCGCGCTGCTCCTGTACCGTATACGCACCGCAACACACACCGCATACACACTGCACACGGAGTATGTGTGAAAACACTGTAGGGCGCGCTGCTCCTGTACCACATAAACACCGCAACACGCACCGCATACACACTGCACACGGAGTATGTGTGAAAACACTGTAGCGCGCGCTGCTCCTGTACCGTATACGCACTGCAACACACACCGCATACACACTGCACACGGAGTATGTGTGAAAACACTGTAGCGCGTGCTGCTCCTGTACCGTATACACACCGCATACACACTGCACACGGAGTATGTGTGAAAACACTGTAGTGCGTGCTGCTCCTGTACCGTATACGCATCGCATACAAACTGCACACGGAGTATGTGTGAAAACACTGTAGCGCATGCTGCTCCTGTACCGTATACGCACTGCAACACACACCGCATACACACTGCACACGGAGTATATGTGAAAACACTGTAGCGCGTGCTGCTCCTGTACCGTATACACACCGCATACAAACTGCACACGGAGTATGTGTGAAAACACTGTAGCGCATGCTGCTCCTGTACCGTATACGCACTGCAACACACACCGCATACACACTGCACACGGAGTATGTGTGAAAACACTGTAGCGCGTGCTGCTCCTGTACCGTATACACACCGCATACAAACTGCACACGGAGTATGTGTGAAAACACTGTAGCGCATGCTGCTCCTGTACCGTATACGCACTGCAACACACACTGCATACACACTGCACACGGAGTATATGTGAAAACACTGTAGCGCGTGCTGCTCCTGTACCGTATACGCACCGCAACACAAACCGCATACACACTGCACACGGAGTATGTGTGAAAAGACTGTAGCGCGTGCTGGTCCTGTACCGTATACACACCGCATACACACTGCACACGGAGTATGTGTGAAAACACTGTAGCGCGTGCTGCTCCTGTACCGTATACGCACCGCATACACACTGCACACGGAGTATGTGTGAAAACACTGTAGCGCGTGCTGCTCCTGTACCGTATACACACCGCATACACACTGCACACGGAGTATGTGTGAAACACTGTAGCGCGCGCTGCTCCTGTACCGTATACGCACCGCAACACACACCGCATACACACTGCACACGGAGTATGTGTGAAAACACTGTAGGGCGAGCTGCTCCTGTACCGTATACACACCGCAACACACACCGCATACAAACTGCACACGGAGTATGTGTGAAAACACTGTAGCGCATGCTGCTCCTGTACCGTATACGCACTGCAACACACACCGCATACACACTGCACACGGAGTATGTGTGAAAACACTGTAGCGCGTGCTGCTCCTGTACCGTATACGCACCGCAACACACACCGCATACACACTGCACACGGCGTATGTGTGAAAACACCGTAGAGCGTGCTGCTCCTGTACCGTATACACAGCGCAACACACACCGCATACACACTGCACACGGAGTATGTGTGAAAACACTGTAGCGCGTGCTGGTCCTGTACCGTATACACACCGCATACACACTGCACACGGAGTATGTGTGAAAACACTGTAGCGCGTGCTGCTCCTGTACCGTATACGCACCGCATACACACTGCACACGGAGTATGTGTGAAAACACTGTAGCGCGTGCTGCTCCTGTACCGTATACACACCGCATACACACTGCACACGGAGTATGTGTGAAAACACTGTAGCGCGCGCTGCTCCTGTACCGTATACGCACCGCAACACACACCGCATACACACTGCACACGGAGTATGTGTGAAAACACTGTAGGGCGCGCTGCTCCTGTACCGTATACACACCGCAACACACACCGCATACACACTGCACACGGAGTATGTGTGAAAACACTGTAGCGCGCGCTGCTCCTGTACCGTATACGCACCGCAACACACACCGCATACACACTGCACACGGAGTATGTGTGAAAACACTGTAGCGCGTGCTGGTCCTGTACCACAAAAACCCAGCAACACGCACCGCATACACACTGCACACGGAGTATGTGTGAAAACACTGTAGCGCGCGCTGCTCCTCTACCGTATACGCACTGCAACACACACCGCATACACACTGCACACGGAGTATGTGTGAAAACACTGTAGCGCGTGCTGCTCCTGTACCGTATACACACCGCATACACACTGCACACGGAGTATGTGTGAAAACACTGTAGCGCGCGCTGCTCCTGTACCGTATACGCATCGCAACACACACCGCATACAAACTGCACACGGAGTATGTGTGAAAACACTGTAGCGCATGCTGCTCCTGTACCGTATACGCACTGCAACACACACCGCATACACACTGCACACGGAGTATGTGTGAAAACACTGTAGCGCGTGCTGCTCCTGTACCGTATACGCACCGCAACACACACCGCATACACACTGCACACGGCGTATGTGTGAAAACACCGTAGAGCGTGCTGCTCCTGTACCGTATACACAGCGCAACACACACCGCATACACACTGCACACGGAGTATGTGTGAAAACACTGTAGAGCGTGCTGCTCCTGTACCGTATACACACCGCAACACAAACCGCATACACACTGCACACGGAGTATGTGTGAAAAAACTGTAGAGCGTGCTGCTCCTGTACCGTATACACACCGCAACACACACCGCATACACACTGCACACGGCGTATGTGTGAAAACACTGTAGCGTGTGCTGCTCCTGTACCATATACACACCGCAACACACACCACATACACACTGCACACGGAGTATGTGTGAAAACACTGTAGCGCGCGCTGCTCCTTTACTGTATACGCACCGCAACACACACCGCATACACACTGCACACGGCGTATGTGTGAAAACACTGTAGCGCGTGCTGCTCCTGTACCGTATACACACCGCAACACACACCACATACACACTGCACACGGAGTATGTGTGAAAACACTGTAGCGCGTGCTGCTCCTGTACCATATACGCACCGCAACACACACCGCATACACACTGCACACGGAGTATGTGTGAAAACACTGTAGCGCGTGCTGCTCCTGTACCGTATACGCACCGCAACACACACCGCATACACACTGCACACGGAGTATGTGTGAAAACACTCTAGCGCGTGCTGCTCCTGTACCGTATACGCACCGCAACAAGCACCACATACACACTGCATACGGAGTATGTGTGAAATCACTGTAGCGCGTGCTGCTCCTGTACCGTATACGCACCGCAACACACACCGCATACACACTGCACACGGAGTATGTGTGAAAACACTCTAGCGCGTGCTGCTCCTGTACCGTATACACACCGCAACACACACCGCATACACACTGCACACGGAGTATGTGTGAAAACACTGTAGTGCGTTCTGCTCCTGTACCGTATACGCACCGCAACACACACCGTATACACACTGCACACGGAGTATGTGTGAAAACACTGTAGCGGGTGCTGGTCCTGTACCGTATACGCACCGGAACACACACCGCATACACACTGCACACGGCGTATGTGTGAAAACACTGTAGCGCGTGCTGCTCCTGTACCGTATACACACCGGAACACACACCGCATACGCACTGCACACGGAGTATGTGTGAAAACACTGTAGCGCGTGCTGCTCCTTTACTGTATACGCACCGCAACACACACCGCATACACACTGCACACGGAGTATGTGTGAAAACACTGTAGCGCGTGCTGCTCCTGTACCGTATACGCACCGCAACACACACCGCATACACACTGCACACGGAGTATGTGTGAAAACACTGTAGCGCGTGCTGCTCCTGTACCGTATACACACCGCAACAAGCACCACATGCACACTGCATACGGAGTATATGTGAAAACACTGTAGCGCGTGCTGGTCCTGTACCGTATACGCACCGCAACACACACCGCATATGCACTGCACACAGAGTATTTGTGAAAACACTGTAGTGCGTTCTGCTCCTGTACCGTATACGCACCGCAACACACACCGCATACACACTGCACACGGAGTATGTGTGAAAACACTGTAGCGCGTGCTGGTCCTGTACCGTATACGCACCGCAACACACACCGCATACACACTGCACACGAAGTATGTGTGAAAACACTGTAGTGCGTTCTGCTCCTGTACCGTACACGCACCGCAACACACACCGCATACACACTGCACACAGAGTATGTGTGAAAACACTGTAGCGCGTGCTGATCCTGTACCGTATACGCACCGCAACACACACCGCATACACACTGCACACGGAGTATGTGTGAAAACACTGTAGCGCGTGCTGCTCCTATACCGTATACACACTGCACACGGAGTATGTGTGAAAACACTGTAGCGCGTGCTGCTCCTGTACCTTATACGCACTGCAACACACACCGCATACACACTGCACACGGAGTATGTGTGAAAACACTGTAGCGCGTGCTGCTCCTGTACCGTATACACACTGCAAACAGAGTATGTGTGAAAACACTGTAGTGCGTGCTGCTCCTGTACCGTATACGCACCGCAACACAGACCGCATACAAACTGCACACGAAGTATGTGTGAAAACACTGTAGTGCGTGCTGCTCCTGTACCGTATACGCACCGCAACACACACCGCAACACACACCGCATACAAACTGCACATGGAGTATGTGTGAAAACACTGTAGTGCGTGCTGCTCCTGTACCGTATACGCACCGCAACACACACCGCAACACACACCGTATAGACACTGCACACGGAGTATGTGTGAAAACACTGTAGCGCGCGCTGCTCTTGTACCGTATACACACTGCACACGGAGTATGTGTGAAAACACTGTAGCGCGTGCTGCTCCTGTACCGTATACACACCGCAACACACACCGCATACACACTGCACACGGAGTATGTGTGAAAACACTGTAGCGCGCGCTGCTCCTGTACCGTATACGCACCGCAACACACACCGCAACACACACCGTATAGACACTGCACACGGAGTATGTGTGAAAACACTGTAGCGCGCGCTGCTCCTGTACCGTATACACACTGCACACGGAGTATGTGTGAAAACACTGTAGCGCGTGCTGCTCCTGTACCGTATACACACCGCAACACACACCGCATACACACTGCACACGGAGTATGTGTGAAAACACTGTAGCGCGCGCTGCTCCTGTACCGTATACGCACCGCAACACACACCGCATACACACTGCACACGGAGTATGTGTGAAAACACTGTAGTGCGTGCTGCTCCTGTACCGTATACGCACCGCAACACACACCGCAACACACACCGCATACAAACTGCACATGGAGTATGTGTGAAAACACTGTAGTGCGTGCTGCTCCTGTACCGTATACGCACCGCAACACACACCGCAACACACACCGTATAGACACTGCACACGGAGTATGTGTGAAAACACTGTAGCGCGCGCTGCTCCTGTACCGTATACACACTGCACACGGAGTATGTGTGAAAACACTGTAGCGCGTGCTGCTCCTGTACCGTATACACACCGCAACACACACCGCATACACACTGCACACGGAGTATGTGTGAAAACACTGTAGCGCGCGCTGCTCCTGTACCGTATACGCACCGCAACACACACCGCATACACACTGCACACGGAGTATGTGTGAAAACACTGTAGGGCGCGCTGCTCCTGTACCGTATACGCACCGCAACACACACCGCATACACACTGCACACGGAGTATGTGTGAAAACACTGTAGCGCGTGCTGCTCCTGTACCACATACACACCGCAACACGCACCGCATACACACTGCACACGGAGTATGTGTGAAAACACTGTAGTGCGTGCTGCTCCTGTACCGTATACGCACCGCAACACACACCGCATACAAACTGCACACGAAGTATGTGTGAAAACACTGTAGCGCGCGCTGCTCCTGTACCGTATACGCACTGCAACACACACCGCATACACACTGCACACGGAGTATGTGTGAAAACACTGTAGCGCGTGCTGCTCCTGTACCGTATACACACCGCATACACACTGCACACGGAGTATGTGTGAAAACACTGTAGTGCGTGCTGCTCCTGTACCGTATACGCATCGCAACACACACCGCATACAAACTGCACACGGACTATGTGTGAAAACACTGTAGCGCATGCTGCTCCTGTACCATATACGCACTGCAACACACACCGCATACACACTGCACACGGAGTATGTGTGAAAACACTGTAGCGCGTGCTGCTCCTGTACCGTATACACACTGCACACGGAGTATGTGTGAAAACACTGTAGCGCGTGCTGCTCCTGTACCGTATACGCACTGCAACACACACCGCATACACACTGCACACGGAGTATGTGTGAAAACACTGTAGCGCGTGCTGCTCCTGTACCGTATACGCACTGCAACACACACCGCATACACACTGCACACGGAGTATGTGTGAAAACACTTTAGCGCGCGCTGCTCCTGTACCGTATACGCACCGCAACACACACCGCATACACACTGCACACGGAGTATGTGTGAAAATACTGTAGCGCGTGCTGCTCCTGTACCGTATACGCACCTCAACACACTGCATACACACTGCATACGGAGTATGTGTGAAAACACTGTACCGCGTGCTGCTCCTGTACCGTATACGCACCGCATACACACTGCACACGGAGTATGTGTGAAAACACTGTAGCGCGTGCTGCTCCTGTACCGTATACGCACCGCAACACACACCGCATACACACTGCACACGGCGTATGTGTGAAAACACCGTAGAGCGTGCTGCTCCTGTACCGTATACACACCGCAACACACACCGCATACACACTGCACACGGAGTATGTGTGAAAACACTGTAGCGCGTGCTGCTCCTGTACCGTATACACACCGCAACACACACCGCATACACACTGCACACGGAGTATGTGTGAAAACACTGTAGTGCGTGCTGGTCCTGTACCGTATACACACCGCATACACACTGCACACGGCGTATGTGTGAAAACACTGTAGCGCGTGCTGCTCCTGTACCGTATACGCACCGCAACACACACCGCATACACACTGCACACGGAGTATGTGTGAAAACACTGTAGCGCGTGCTGGTCCTGTACCGTATACACACCGCATACACACTGCACACGGCGTATGTGTGAAAACACTGTAGCGCGTGCTGCTCCTGTACCGTATACACACCGCAACACACACCGCATACACACTGCACACGGAGTATGTGTGAAAACACTGTAGCGCGTGCTGGTCCTGTACCGTATACGCACCGCAACACACACCGCATACGCACTGCACACGGAGTATGTGTGAAAACACTGTAGTGCGTTCTGCTCCTGTACCGTATACGCACCGCAACACACACCGCATACACACTGCACACGGAGTATGTGTGAAAACACTGTAGTGCGTGCTGGTCCTGTACCGTATACGCACCGCAACACACACCGCATACACACTGCACACGGAGTATGTGTGAAAACACTGTAGGGCGCGCTGCTCCTGTACCGTATACGCACCGCAACACACACCGCATACGCACTGCACACGGAGTATGTGTGAAAACACTGTAGCGCGTGCTGCTCCTTTACTGTATACGCACCGCAACACACACCGCATACACACTGCACACGGAGTATGTGTGAAAACACTGTAGCGCGCGCTGCTCCTGTACCGTATACGCACCGCAACACACACCGCATACACACTGCACACGGAGTATGTGTGAAAACACTGTAGCGCGTGCTGCTCCTGTACCGTATACACACTGCACACGGAGTATGTGTGAAAACACTGTAGCGCGTGCTGCTCCTGTACCGTATATGCACCGCAACACACACCGCATACACACTGCACACGGAGTATGTGTGAAAACACTGTAGCGCGTGCTGCTCCTGTACCGTATACACACTGCAACACACACCGCATACACACTGCACACGGAGTATGTGTGAAAACACTGTAGCGCGTGCTGCTCCTGTACCGTATACACACTGCACACGGAGTATGTGTGAAAACACTGTAGCGCGCGCTGCTCCTGTACCGTATACGCACCGCAACACACACCGCATACAAACTGCACACGAAGTATGTGTGAAAACACTGTAGTGCGTGCTGCTCCTGTACCGTATACGCACCGCAACACACACCGCATACACACTGCACACGGAGTATGTGTGAAAACACTGTAGCGCGTGCTGCTCCTGTACCGTATACACACTGCAACACACACCGTATACACACTGCACACGGAGTATGTGTGAAAACACTGTAGCGCGTGCTGCTCCTGTACCGTATACACACTGCACATGGAGTATGTTTGAAAACACTGTAGTGCGTGCTGCTCCTGTACCGTATACGCACCGCAACACACACCGCATACACACTGCACACGGAGTATGTGTGAAAACACTGTAGTTCGTGCTGCTCCTGTACCGTATACGCACCGCAACACAGACCGCATACAAACTGCACACGAAGTATGTGTGAAAACACTGTAGTGCGTGCTGCTCCTGTACCGTATACGCACCGCAACACACACCGCATACACACTGCACACGGAGTATGTGTGAAAACACTGTAGTGCGTGCTGGTCCTGTACCGTATACGCACCGCAACACACACCGCATACGCACTGCACACGGAGTATGTGTGAAAACACTGTAGCGCGTGCTGCTCCTTTACTGTATACGCACCGCAACACACACCGCATACACACTGCACACGGAGTATGTGTGAAAACACTGTAGCGCGCGCTGCTCCTGTACCGTATACGCACCGCAACACACACCGCATACACACTGCACACGGAGTATGTGTGAAAACACTGTAGCGCGTGCTGCTCCTGTACCGTATACACACTGCACACGGAGTATGTGTGAAAACACTGTAGCGCGTGCTGCTCCTGTACCGTATATGCACCGCAACACACACCGCATACACACTGCACACGGAGTATGTGTGAAAACACTGTAGCGCGTGCTGCTCCTGTACCGTATACACACTGCACACGGAGTATGTGTGAAAACACTGTAGCGCGTGCTGCTCCTGTACCGTATACGCACTGCAACACACACCGCATACACACTGCACACGGAGTATGTGTGAAAACACTGTAGCGCGTGCTGCTCCTGTACCGTATACACACTGCACACGGAGTATGTGTGAAAACACTGTAGCGCGCGCTGCTCCTGTACCGTATACGCACCGCAACACACACCGCATACAAACTGCACACGAAGTATGTGTGAAAACACTGTAGTGCGTGCTGCTCCTGTACCGTATACGCACCGCAACACACACCGCATACACACTGCACACGGAGTATGTGTGAAAACACTGTAGCGCGTGCTGCTCCTGTACCGTATACACACTGCAACACACACCGTATACACACTGCACACGGAGTATGTGTGAAAACACTGTAGCGCGTGCTGCTCCTGTACCGTATACACACTGCACATGGAGTATGTTTGAAAACACTGTAGTGCGTGCTGCTCCTGTACCGTATACGCACCGCAACACACACCGCATACACACTGCACACGGAGTATGTGTGAAAACACTGTAGTTCGTGCTGCTCCTGTACCGTATACGCACCGCAACACAGACCGCATACAAACTGCACACGAAGTATGTGTGAAAACACTGTAGTGCGTGCTGCTCCTGTACCGTATACACACCTCAACACACACCGCAACACACACCGCATACAAACTGCACACGAAGTATGTGTGAAAACACTGTAGTGCGTGCTGCTCCTGTACCGTATACGCACCTCAACACACACCGCAACACACACCGCATACAAACTGCACATGGAGTATGTGTGAAAATACTGTAGTGCGTGCTGCTCCTGTACCGTATACGCACCGCAACACACACCGCATACACACTGCACACGGAGTATGTGTGAAAACACTGTAGCGCGTGCTGCTCCTGTACCGTATACGCACCGCAACACACACCGCATACACACTGCACACGGAGTATGTGTGAAAACACTGTAGCGCGTGCTGCTCCTGTACCGTATACACACCGCAACACACACCGCATACACACTGCACACGGAGTATGTGTGAAAACACTGTAGTGCGTTCTGCTCCTGTACCGTATACGCACCGCAACACACACCGCATACACACTGCACACGGAGTATGTGTGAAAACACTGTAGCGCGTGCTGGTCCTGTACCGTATACACACCGCATACACACTGCACACGGCGTATGTGTGAAAACACTGTAGCGCGTCCTGCTCCTGTACCGTATACACACCGCAACACACACCGCATACACACTGCACACGGAGTATGTGTGAAAACACTGTAGCGCGTGCTGGTCCTGTACCGTATACGCACCGCAACACACACCGCATACGCACTGCACACGGAGTATGTGTGAAAACACTGTAGTGCGTTCTGCTCCTGTACCGTATACGCACCGCAACACACACCGCATACACACTGCACACGGAGTATGTGTGAAAACACTGTAGTGCGTGCTGGTCCTGTACCGTATACGCACCGCAACACACACCGCATACGCACTGCACACGGAGTATGTGTGAAAACACTGTAGCGCGTGCTGCTCCTTTACTGTATACGCACCGCAACACACACCGCATACACACTGCACACGGAGTATGTGTGAAAACACTGTAGTGCGTTCTGCTCCTGTACCGTATACGCACCGCAACACACACCGCATACGCACTGCACACGGAGTATGTGTGAAAACACTGTAGCGCGTGCTGCTCCTTTACTGTATACGCACCGCAACACACACCGCATACACACTGCACACGGAGTATGTGTGAAAACACTGTAGCGCGCGCTGCTCCTGTACCGTATACGCACCGCAACACACACCGCATACACACTGCACACGGAGTATGTGTGAAAACACTGTAGCGCGTGCTGCTCCTGTACCGTATACACACTGCACACGGAGTATGTGTGAAAACACTGTAGCGCGTGCTGCTCCTGTACCGTATATGCACCGCAACACACACCGCATACACACTGCACACGGAGTATGTGTGAAAACACTGTAGCGCGTGCTGCTCCTGTACCGTATACACACCGCAACACACACCGCATACACACTGCACACGGAGTATGTGTGAAAACACTGTAGCGCGCGCTGCTCCTGTACCGTATACGCACCGCAACACACACCGCATACAAACTGCACACGAAGTATGTGTGAAAACACTGTAGTGCGTGCTGCTCCTGTACCGTATACGCACCGCAACACACACCGCATACACACTGCACACGGAGTATGTGTGAAAACACTGTAGCGCGTGCTGCTCCTGTACCGTATACACACTGCACATGGAGTATGTTTGAAAACACTGTAGTGCGTGCTGCTCCTGTACCGTATACGCACCGCAACACACACCGCATACACACTGCACACGGAGTATGTGTGAAAACACTGTAGTTCGTGCTGCTCCTGTACCGTATACGCACCGCAACACAGACCGCATACAAACTGCACACGAAGTATGTGTGAAAACACTGTAGTGCGTGCTGCTCCTGTACCGTATACGCACCTCAACACACACCGCATACACACTGCACATGGAGTATGTGTGAAAATACTGTAGTGCGTGCTGCTCCTGTACCGTATACGCACCTCAACACACACCGCATACAAACTGCACATGGAGTATGTGTGAAAATACTGTAGTGCGTGCTGCTCCTGTACCGTATACGCACCGCAACACACACCGCATACACACTGCACACGGAGTATGTGTGAAAACACTGTAGCGCGTGCTGCTCCTGTACCGTATACACACCGCAACAAGCACCACATACACACTGCATACGGAGTATGTGTGAAAACACTGTAGCGCGTGCTGCTCCTGTACCGTATACGCACCGCAACACACACCGCATACACACTGCACACGGAGTATGTGTGAAAACATTGTAGCGCGTGCTGCTCCTGTACCGTATACACACCGCAACACACACCGCATACACACTGCACACGGAGTATGTGTGAAAACACTGTAGCGCGTGCTGGTCCTGTACCGTATACACACCGCAACACACACCGCATACACACTGCACACGGAGTATGTGTGAAAACACTGTAGTGCGTTCTGCTCCTGTACCGTATACGCACCGCAACACACACCGCATACACACTGCACACGGAGTATGTGTGAAAACACTGTAGCGCGTGCTGGTCCTGTACCGTATACGCACCGCAACACACACCGCATACACACTGCACACGGCGTATGTGTGAAAACACTGTAGCGCGTGCTGCTCCTGTACCGTATACGCACCGCAACACACACCGCATACGCACTGCACACGGAGTATGTGTGAAAACACTGTAGCGCGTGCTGCTCCTTTACTGTATACGCACCGCAACACACACCGCATACACACTGCACACGGAGTATGTGTGAAAACACTGTAGCGCGTGCTGCTCCTGTACCATATACGCACCGCAACACACACCGCATACACACTGCACACGGAGTATGTGTGAAAACACTGTAGCGCTTGCTGGTCCTGTACCGTATACGCACCGCAACACACACCGCATACGCACTGCACACGGAGTATGTGTGAAAACACTGTAGCGCGTGCTGCTCCTTTACTGTATATGCACCGCAACACACACCGCATACACACTGCACACGGAGTATGTGTGAAAACACTGTAGCGCGCGCTGCTCCTGTACCGTATACACACCGCAACACACACCGCATACACACTGCACACGGAGTATGTGTGAAAACACTGTAGCGCGTGCTGCTCCTGTACCGTATACGCACCGCAACACACACCGCATACACACTGCACACGGAGTATGTGTGAAAACACTGTAGCGCGTGCTGGTCCTGTACCGTATACGCACCGCAACACACACCGCATACACACTGCACACGGAGTATGTGTGAAAACACTGTAGCGCGTGCTGGTCCTGTACCGTATACGCACCGCAACACACACCGCATACACACTGCACACGGCGTATGTGTGAAAACACTGTAGCGCGTGCTGCTCCTGTACCGTATAGACACCGCAACACACACCTTATACACACTGCACACGGAGTATGTGTGAAAACACTGTAGCGCTTGCTGGTCCTGTACCGTATACGCACCGCAACACACACCGCATACGCACTGCACACGGAGTATGTGTGAAAACACTGTAGCGCGTGCTGGTCCTGTACCGTATACGCACCGCAACACACACCGCATACGCACTGCACACAGAGTATGTGTGAAAACACTGTAGCGCGTGCTGCTCCTTTACTGTATACGCACCGCAACACACACCGCATACACACTGCACACGGAGTATGTGTGAAAACACTGTAGCGCGCGCTGCTCCTGTACCGTATACGCACCGCAACACACACCGCATACACACTGCACACGGAGTATGTGTGAAAACACTGTAGCGCGTGCTGCTCCTGTACCGCATACACACCGCAACACGCACCGCATACACACTGCACACGGAGTATGTGTGAAACACTGTAGTGCGTGCTGCTCCTGTACCGTATACGCACCACAACACACACCGCATACAAACTGCACACGGAGTATGTGTGAAAACACTGTAGCGCGTGCTGCTCCTGTACCGTATACACACTGCACACGGATTATGTGTGAAAACACTGTAGCGCGTGCTGCTCCTGTACCGTATACACACTGCACACAGAGTATGTGTGAAAACACTGTAGTGCGTGCTGCTCCTGTACCGTATACGCACCACAACACACACCGCATACAAACTACACATGGAGTATGTGTGAAAACACTGTAGTGCGTGCTGCTCCTGTACCGTATACGCACCACAACACACACCGCATACAAACTGCACACGGAGTATGTGTGAAAACACTGTAGCGCGTGCTGCTCCTGTACCGTATACACACTGCACACGGAGTATGTGTGAAAACACTGTAGCGCGCGCTGCTCCTGTACCGTATACGCACTGCAACACACACCGCATACACACTGCACACGGAGTATGTGTGAAAACACTGTAGTGCGTGCTGCTCCTGTACCGTATACGCACCACAACACACACCGCATACAAACTGCACACGGAGTATGTGTGAAAACACTGTAGCGCTTGCTGCTCCTGTACCGTATACACACTGCACACGGAGTATGTGTGAAAACACTGTAGCGCGCGCTGCTCCTGTACCGTATACGCACTGCAACACACGCCGCATACACACTGCACACGGAGTATGTGTGAAAACACTGTAGCGCGTGCTGCTCCTGTACCGTATACACACTGCATATGGAGTATTTGTGAAAACACTGTAGTGCGTGCTGCTCCTGTACCGTATACGCACCGCAACACACACCGCATACACACTGCACACGGAGTATGTGTGAAAACACTGTAGTGCGTGCTGCTCCTGTACCGTATACGCACCGCAACACAGACCGCATACAAACTGCAAACGAAGTATGTGTGAAAACACTGTAGTGCGTGCTGCTCCTGTACCGTATACGCACCACAACACACACCGCAACACACACCGCAACACACACCGCATACAAACTGCACATGGAGTATATGTGAAAACACTGTAGTGCGTGCTGCTCCTGTACCGTATACGCACCTCAACACACTGCATACACACTGCATACGGAGTATGTGTGAAAACACTGTAGCGCGTGCTGCTCCTGTACCGTATACGCACCGCAACACACACCGCATACACACTGCACACGGAGTATGTGTGAAAACACTGTAGCGCGTGCTGCTCCTGTACCGTATACGCACCTCAACACACTGCATACACACTGCATACGGAGTATGTGTGAAAACACTGTAGCGCGTGCTGCTCCTGTACCGTATACGCACCGCATACACACTGCACACGGAGTATGCGTGAAAACACTGTAGCGCGCGCTGCTCTTGTACCGTATACGCACTGCAACACACACCGCATACACACTGCACACGGAGTATGTGTGAAAACACTGTAGCGCGTGCTGCTCCTGTACCTTATACGCACCGCAACACACTGCATACACACTGCACACGGAGTATGTGTGAAAACACTGTAGCGCGTGCTGCTCCTGTACCGTATACACACTGCAAACAGAGTATGTGTGAAAACACTGTAGTGCGTGCTGCTCCTGTACCGTATACACACCGCAACACAGACCGCATACAAACTGCACACGAAGTATGTGTGAAAACACTGTAGTGCGTGCTGCTCCTGTACCGTATACGCACCGCAACACAGACCGCATACAAACTGCACACGAAGTATGTGTGAAAACACTGTAGTGCGTGCTGCTCCTGTACCGTATACACACCGCAACACACACCGCATACACACTGCACACGGAGTATGTGTGAAAACACTGTAGCGCGTGCTGCTCCTGTACCGTATACACACTGCAACACACACCGCATACACACTGCACACGGAGTATGTGTGAAAACACTGTAGCGCGTGCTGCTCCTGTACCGTATACACACTGCACATGGAGTATGTGTGAAAACACTGTAGTGCGTGCTGCTCCTGTACCGTATACGCACCGCAACACACACCGCAACACAAACCGCATACAAACTGCACATGGAGTATGTGTGAAAACACTGTAGTTCGTGCTGCTCCTGTACCGTATACGCACCGCAACACAGACCGCATACAAACTGCACACGAAGTATGTGTGAAAACACTGTAGTGCGTGCTGCTCCTGTACCGTATACGCACCGCAACACACACCGCAACACAAACCGCATACAAACTGCACATGGAGTATGTGTGAAAACACTGTAGTGCGTGCTGCTCCTGTACCGTATACGCACCGCAACACAGACCGCATACAAACTGCACACGAAGTATGTGTGAAAACACTGTAGTGCGTGCTGCTCCTGTACCGTATACGCACCGCAACACACACCGCAACACAAACCGCATACAAACTGCACATGGAGTATGTGTGAAAACACTGTAGTTCGTGCTGCTCCTGTACCGTATACGCACCGCAACACAGACCGCATACAAACTGCACACGAAGTATGTGTGAAAACACTGTAGTGCGTGCTGCTCCTGTACCGTATACGCACCGCAACACACACCGCAACACAAACCGCATACAAACTGCACATGGAGTATGTGTGAAAACACTGTAGTGCGTGCTGCTCCTGTACCGTATACTCACCGCAACACACACCGCATACACACTGCACACGGAGTATGTGTGAAAACACTGTAGTTCGTGCTGCTCCTGTACCGTATACGCACCGCAACACAGACCGCATACAAACTGCACACGAAGTATGTGTGAAAACACTGTAGTGCGTGCTGCTCCTGTACCGTATACGCACCGCAACACACACCGCAACACAAACCGCATACAAACTGCACATGGAGTATGTGTGAAAACACTGTAGTGCGTGCTGCTCCTGTACCGTATACGCACCGCAACACACACCGCATACACACTGCACACGGAGTATGTGTGAAAACACTGTAGCGCGTGCTGCTCCTGTACCGTATACGCACCACTACACACACCGCATACACACTGCACACGGAGTATGTGTGAAAACACTGTAGCGCGTGCTGCTCCTGTACCGTGTACACACCGCAACAAGCACCACATACACACTGCATACGGAGTATGTGTGAAAACACTGTAGCGCGTGCTGCTCCTGTACCGTATACGCACCGCAACACACACCGCATACACACTGCACACGGAGTATGTGTGAAAACACTGTAGCGCGTGCTGCTCCTGTACCGTATACACACTGCAACACACACCGCATACACACTGCACACGGAGTATGTGTGAAAACACTGTAGCGCGTGCTGCTCCTGTACCGTATACACACTGCACACGGAGTATGTGTGAAAACACTGTAGCGCGTGCTGCTCCTGTACCGTATACGCACCGCAACACACACCGCATACGCACTGCACACGGAGCATGTGTGAAAACACTGTAGTGCGTTCTGCTCCTGTACCGTATACGCACCGCAACACACACCGCATACACACTGCACACGGAGTATGTGTGAAAACACTGTAGCGCGTGCTGGTCCTGTACCGTATACGCACCGCAACACACACCGCATACACACTGCACACGGCGTATGTGTGAAAACACTGTAGCGCGTGCTGCTCCTGTACAGTACACACACTGCAACACACACCTTATACACACTGCACACGGAGTATGTGTGAAAACACTGTAGTGCGTTCTGCTCCTGTACCGTATACGCACCGCAACACACACCGCATACACACTGCACACGGAGTATGTGTGAAAACACTAGCGCGTGCTGGTCCTGTACCGTATACGCACCGCAACACACACCGCATACGCACTGCACACGGAGTATGTGTGAAAACACTGTAGCGCGTGCTGCTCCTGTACCGTATACGCACCGCAACACACACCGCATACACACTGCAAACAGAGTATGTGTGAAAACACTGTAGCGCGTGCTGCTCCTGTACCGTATACGCACCGCAACACACACCGCATACACACTGCAAACAGAGTATGTGTGAAAACACTGTAGTGCGTGCTGCTCCTGTACCGTATACGCACCGCAACACAGACCGCATACAAACTGCACACGAAGTATGTGTGAAAACACTGTAGCGCGTGCTGCTCCTGTACCGTATACGCACCGCAACACACACCGCATACACACTGCAAACAGAGTATGTGTGAAAACACTGTAGTGCGTGCTGCTCCTGTACCGTAAACGCACCGCAACACAGACCGCATACAAACTGCACACGAAGTATGTGTGAAAACACTGTAGCGCGTGCTGCTCCTGTACCGTATACGCACCGCAACACACACCGCATACACACTGCAAACAGAGTATGTGTGAAAACACTGTAGTGCGTGCTGCTCCTGTACCGTATACGCACCGCAACACAGACCGCATACAAACTGCACACGAAGTATGTGTGAAAACACTGTAGCGCGTGCTGCTCCTGTACCGCATACACACCGCAACACACACCGCATACACACTGCAAACAGAGTATGTGTGAAAACACTGTAGTGCGTGCTGCTCCTGTACCGTATACGCACCGCAACACAGACCGCATACAAACTGCACACGAAGTATGTGTGAAAACACTGTAGTGCGTGCTGCTCCTGTACCGTATACGCACCACAACACACACCGCATACAAACTGCACACGGCGTATGTGTGAAAACACTGTAGCGTGTGCTGCTCCTGTACCGTATACACACTGCACACGGAGTATGTGTGAAAACACTGTAGCACGTGCTGCTCCTGTACCGTATACGCACCGCAACACACACCGCATACACACTGCACACGAAGTATGTGTGGTAAACACTGTAGTGCGTGCTGCTCCTGTACCGTATACGCACCGCAACACACACCGCAACACACACCGCATACACACTGCACACGGAGTATGTGTGAAAACACTGTAGTGCGTGCTGCTCCTGTACCGTATACGCACCGCAACACAGACCGCATACAAACTGCACACGAAGTATGTGTGGTAAACACTGTAGTGCGTGCTGCTCCTGTACCGTATACGCACCGCAACACACACCGCAACACACACCGCATACAAACTGCACATGGAGTATGTGTGAAAAAACTGTAGCGCGTGCTGCTCCTGTACCGTATACGCACCGCAACACACACCGCATACACACTGCACATGGAGTATGTGTGAAAACACTGTAGCGCGTCCTGTTCCTGTACCGTATACGCACCGCAACACACACCGCATACTTACTGCACACGGAGTATGTGTGAAAACACTGTAGCGCGTGCTGCTCCTGTACAGCATACACACCGCAACACACACCGCATACACACTGCACATGGAGTATGTGTGAAAACACTGTAGCGCGTCCTGTTCCTGTACCATATACGCACCGCAACACACACCGCATACTTACTGCACACGGAGTATGTGTGAAAACACTGTAGCGCGTGCTGCTCCTGTACCGTATACACACCGCAACAAGCACCACATGCACACTGCATACGGAGTATATGTGAAAACACTGTAGCGCGTGCTGCTCCTGTACCGTATACGCACCGCAACACACACCGCATACACACTGCACACGGAGTATGTGTGAAAACACTGTAGCGCGTGCTGGTCCTGTACCGTATACGCACCGCAAGACGCACCGCATACACACTGCACACGGAGTATGTGTTGAAACACTGTAGCGCGTGCTGCTCATTTACCGTATACACACCGCAACACACACCGCATACACACTGCACACGGAGTGTATGTGAAAACACTGTAGCGCGTGCTGCTCATTTACCGTATACACACCGCAACACACACCGCATACACACTGCACACGGAGTATGTGTGAAAACACTGTAGCGCGTGCTGCTCCTGTGCCGTATACACACCGCAACACACACCGTATACACACTGCACACGGAGTATGTGTGAAAACACTGTAGCGCGCGCTGCTCCTGTACCGTATACGCACTGCAACACACACCGCATACACACTGCACACGGAGTATGTGTGAAAACACTGTAGCGCGTGCTGCTCCTGTACCGTATACGCACCGCAACACACACCGCATACACACTGCACACGGAGTATGTGTGAAAACATTGTAGTGCGTGCTGCTCCTGTACCGTATACACACTGCACACAGAGTATGTGTGAAAACACTGTAGCGCGCGCTGCTCCTGTACCGTATACGCACTGCAACAAACACCGCATACACACTGCACACGGAGTATGTGTGAAAACACTGTAGCGCGTGCTGCTCCTGTACCGTATACACACTGCACATGGAGTATGTGTGAAAACACTGTAGTGCGTGCTGCTCCTGTACCGTATACGCACCGCAACACACACCGCATACACACTGCACACGGAGTATGTGTGAAAACACTGTAGTGCGTGCTGCTCCTGTACCGTATACGCACCGCAACACACACCGCATACACACTGCACACGGAGTATGTGTGAAAACACTGTAGCGCGTGCTGCTCCTGTACCGTATACTCACCGCAACACACACCGCATACAAACTGCACACGAAGTATGTGTGAAAACACTGTAGTGCGTGCTGCTCCTGTACCGTATACGCACCGCAACACACACCGCATACAAACTGCACACGAAGTATGTGTGAAAACACTGTAGTGCGTGCTGCTCCTGTACCGTATACTCACCGCAACACACACCGCATACAAACTACACATGGAGTATATGTGAAAACACTGTAGTGCGTGCTGCTCTTGTACCGGTTACGCACCGCAACACACACCGCATACACACTGCACACGGAGTATGTGTGAAAACACTGTAGCGCGTGCTGCTCCTGTACCGTATACACACCGCAACACACACCGCATAAACACTGCACACAGAGTATGTGTGAAAACACTGTAGCGCACGCTGCTCCTGTACCGTATACGCACCGCAACACACACCGCATACACACTGCACACTGAGTATGTGTGAATACACTGTAGCGCGCGCTGCTCCTGTACCGTATACGCACCGCAACACACACCGCATACACACTGCACACGGAGTATGTGTGAAAACACTGTAGCGCGCGCTGCTCCTGTACCGTATACGCACCGCAACACACACCACATACACACTGCACACGAAGTATGTGTGAAAACACTGTAGCGCGCGCTGCTCCTGTACCGTATACGCACTGCAACACACACCGCATACACACTGAACACGGAGTATGTGGGAAAACACTGTAGCGCGTGCTGATCCTGTACCGTATACGCACCGCAACACACACCGCAACACACACCGCATACAAACTGCACATGGAATTTTGTGTGAAAACACTGTAGTTCGTGCTGCTCCTGTACCGTATACACACCGCAACACACACCGCATACACACTGCACACGGAGTATGTGTGAAAACACTGTAGCTCGTGCTGCTCCTGTACCGTATACACACCGCATACAAACTGCACATGGAGTATGTGTGAAAACACTGTAGTGCGTGCTGCTCCTGTACCGTATACGCACCGCAACACACACCGCAACACACACCGCATACAAACTGCACATGGAGTATGTGTGAAAACACTGTAGTGCGTGCTACTCCTGTACCATATACGCACCGCAACACACACCGCATACACACTGCACACGGAGTATGTGTGAAAACACCGTAGCGCGTGCTGCTCCTGTACCGTATACACACCGCATACACACTGCACATGGAGTATGTGTGAAAACACTGTAGTGCGTGCTGCTCCTGTACCATATACGCACCGCAACACACACCGCATACACACTGCACACGGAGTATGTGTGAAAACACCGTAGCGCGTGCTGCTCCTGTACCGTATACGCACCGCAACACACACCGCATACACACTGCACACGGAGTATGTGTGAAAACACTGTAGCTCGTGCTGCTTCTGTACCGCATACACACTGCAACACACACCGCATACACACTGCACACGGAGTATGTGTGAAAACACTGTAGCGCGTGCTGCTCCTGTACCGCATACACACCGCAACACACACCGCATACACACTGCACACGGAGTATGTGTGAAAATACTGTAGCGCGCGCTGCTCCTGTACCGTATACGCACCGCATACACACTGCACACGGAGTATGTGTGAAAACACTGTAGCGCGCGCTGCTCCTGTACTGTATACGCACCGCATACACACTGCACACGGAGTATGTGTGAAAACACTGTAGCGCGTGCTGCTCCTGTACCGTAAACGCACCGCATACACACTGCACACGGAGTATGTGTGAAAACACTGTAGCGCGCGCTGCTCCTGTACCGTATACGCACCGCAACACACACCGCATACACACTGCACACGGAGTATGTGTGAAAACACTGTAGCGCGTGCTGCTCCTGTACCGTATACGCACCTCAACACACTGCATACACACTGCATACGGCGTATGTGTGAAAACACCGTAGAACATGCTGCTCCTGTACCGTATACACACCGCAACACACACCGCATACACACTGCACACGGAGTATGTGTGAAAACACTGTAGCGCGTGCTGCTCCTGTACCGTATACGCACCGCAACACACACCGCATACACACTGCACACGGTGTATGTGTGGAAACACCGTAGAGCGTGCTGCTCCTGTACCGTATACACACCGCAACACACACTGCATACACACTGCACACGAAGTATGTGTGAAAACACTGTAGCGCGCGCTGCTCCTGTACCGCATACACACCGCAACACACACCGCATACAAACTGCACACGAAGTATGTGTGAAAACACTGTAGCGCACGCTGCTCCTGTACCGTATACGCACTGCAACACACACCGCATACACACTGCACACGGAGTATGTGTGAAAACACTGTAGCTCGTGCTGCTCCTGTACCGTATACACACCGCAACACACACCGCATACACACTGCACACGGAGTATGTGTGAAAACACTGTAGTGCGTGCTGCTCCTGTACCGTATACGCACCGCAACACACACCGCAACACACACCGCATACAAACTGCACACGGAGTATGTGTGAAAACACTGTAGTTCGTGCTGCTCCTGTACCGTATACACACCGCAACACACACCGCATACACACTGCACACGGAGTATGTGTGAAAACACTGTAGCTCGTGCTGCTCCTGTACCGTATACGCACCGCAACACACACCGCAACACACACCGCATACAAACTGCACATGGAGTATGTGTGAAAACACCGTAGCGCGTGCTGCTCCTGTACCGTATACGCACCGCAACACACACCGCATACACACTGCACACGGAGTATGTGTGAAAACACCGTAGCGCGTGCTGCTCCTGTACCGTATACGCACCGCATACACACTGCACACGGAGTATGTGTGAAAACACCGTAGCGCGTGCTGCTCCTGTACCATATACGCACCGCAACACACAACGCATACACACTGCACACGGAGTATGTGTGAAAACACCGTAGCGCGTGCTGCTCCTGTACCGTATACGCACCGCAACACACACCGCATACACACTGCACACGGAGTATGTGTGAAAACACTGTAGCTCGTGCTGCTCCTGTACCGTATACACACCGCAACACACACCGCATACACACTGCACACGGAGTATGTGTGAAAACACTGTAGCGCGTGCTGCTCCTGTACCGCATACACACCGCAACACACACCGCATACACACTGCACACGGAGTATGTGTGAAAACACTGTAGCGCGTGCTGCTCCTGTACCGCATACACACCGCAACACACACCGCATACACACTGCACACGGAGTATGTGTGAAAACACTGTAGTGCGTTCTGCTCCTGTACCGTACACGCACCGCAACACACACCGCATACACACTGCACACGGAGTATGTGTGAAAACACTGTAGCGCGTGCTGGTCCTCTACCGTATACGCACCGCAACACACACCGCATACGCACTGCACACGGAGTATGTGTGAAAACACTGTAGCGCGTGCTGCTCCTTTACTGTATACGCACCGCAACACACACCGCGTACACACTGCACACGGAGTATGTGTGAAAACACTGTAGCGCGCGCTGCTCCTGTACCGTATACGCACCGGAACACACACCGCATACACACTGCACACGGAGTATGTGTGAAAACACTATAGCGCGTGCTGCTCCTGTACCGTATACACACTGCACACGGAGTATGTGTGAAAACACTGTAGCGCGTGCTGCTCCTGTACCGTATACACACTGCACACGGAGTATGTGTGAAAACACTGTAGCGCGTGCTGCTCCTGTACCGTATACACACTGCACACGGAGTATGTGTGAAAACACTGTAGCGCGTGCTGCTCCTGTACCGTATACACACTGCACACGGAGTATGTGTGAAAACACTGTAGCGCGTGCTGCTCCTGTACCGCATACACACCGCAACACGCACCGCATACACACTGCAAACAGAGTATGTGTGAAAACACTGTAGTGCGTGCTGCTCCTGTACCGTATACGCACCGCAACACACACCGCATACACACTGCACACGGAGTATGTGTGAAAACATTGTAGTGCGCGCTGCTCCTGTACCGTATACGCACTGCAACACACACCGCATACACACTGCACACGGAGTATGTGTGAAAACATTGTAGTGCGTGCTGCTCCTGTACCGTATACACACTGCACACAGAGTATGTGTGAAAACACTGTAGCGCGCGCTGCTCCTGTACCGTATACACACTGCAAACAGAGTATGTGTGAAAACACTGTAGTGCGTGCTGCTCCTGTACCGTATACACACCGCAACACAGACCGCATACAAACTGCACACGAAGTATGTGTGAAAACACTGTAGTGCGTGCTGCTCCTGTACCGTATACGCACCACAACACACACCGCATACAAACTGCACATGGAGTATGTGTGAAAACACTGTAGTGCGTGCTGCTCCTGTACCGTATACGCACCGCAACACACACCGCATACACACTGCACACGGAGTATGTGTGAAAACATTGTAGTGCGTGCTGCTCCTGTACCGTATACACACTGCACACAGAGTATGTGTGAAAACACTGTAGCGCGCGCTGCTCCTGTACCGTATACGCACTGCAACACACACCGCATACACACTGCACACGGAGTATGTGTGAAAACACTGTAGCGCGTGCTGCTCCTGTACCGTATACACACTGCACATGGAATATGTGTGAAAACACTGTAGTGCTTGCTGCTCCTGTACCGTATACGCACCGCAACACACACCGCATACACACTGCACACGGAGTATGTGTGAAAACACTGTAGTGCGTGCTGCTCCTGTACCGTATATGCACCGCAACACACTGCACACGGAGTATGTGTGAAAACACTGTAGCGAGTGCTGCTCCTTTACCGTATACACACCGCATACACACTGCACACGGAGTATGTGTGAAAACACTGTAGTGCGTGCTGCTCCTGTACCGTATACGCACCGCAACACACACCGCATACACACTGCACACGGAGTATGTGTGAAAACACTGTAGCGAGTGCTGCTCCTTTACCGTATACACACCGCATACACACTGCACACGGAGTATGTGTGAAAACACTGTAGCGCGTGCTGCTCCTGTACCGTATACGCACCGCAACACACACCGCAACACACACCGCATACAAACTGCACATGGAGTTTGTGTGAAAACACTGTAGTGCGTGCTGCTCCTGTACCGTATACGCACCGGAACACACACCGCGTACACACTGCACACGGAGTATGTGTGAAAACACTGTAGCGAGTGCTGCTCCTTTACCGTATACACACCGCATACACACTGCACACGGAGTATGTGTGAAAACACTGTAGCGCGCGCTGCTCCTGTACCGTATACGCACCGGAACACACACCGCATACACACTGCACACGGAGTTTGTGTGAAAACACTGTAGTGCGTGCTGCTCCTGTACCGTATACGCACCGCAACACACACCGCATACACACTGCACACGGAGTATGTGTGAAAACACTGTAGCGAGTGCTGCTCCTTTACCGTATACACACCGCATACACACTGCACACGGAGTATGTGTGAAAACACTGTAGCGCGTGCTGCTCCTGTACCGTATACACACCGCAACACACACCGCATACACACTGCACACGGAGTATGTGTGAAAACACTGTAGCGCGTGCTGCTCCTGTACCGTATACACACTGCACACGGAGTATGTGTGAAAACACTGTAGCGCGTGCTGCTCCTGTACCGTATACACACTGCACACGGAGTATGTGTGAAAACACTGTAGCGCGTGCTGCTCCTGTACCGTATACACACTGCACACGGAGTATGTGTGAAAACACTGTAGCGTGTGCTGCTCCTGTACCGCATACACACCGCAACACGCACCGCATACACACTGCAAACAGAGTATGTGTGAAAACACTGTAGTGCGTGCTGCTCCTGTACCGTATACGCACCGCAACACACACCGCATACACACTGCACACGGAGTATGTGTGAAAACATTGTAGTGCGTGCTGCTCCTGTACCGTATACACACTGCACACAGAGTATGTGTGAAAACACTGTAGCGCGCGCTGCTCCTGTACCGTATACGCACTGCAACACACACCGCATACACACTGCACACGGAGTATGTGTGAAAACATTGTAGTGCGTGCTGCTCCTGTACCGTATACACACTGCACACAGAGTATGTGTGAAAACACTGTAGCGCGCGCTGCTCCTGTACCGTATACACACTGCAAACAGAGTATGTGTGAAAACACTGTAGTGCGTGCTGCTCCTGTACCGTATACACACCGCAACACAGACCGCATACAAACTGCACACGAAGTATGTGTGAAAACACTGTAGTGCGTGCTGCTCCTGTACCGTATACGCACCACAACACACACCGCATACAAACTGCACATGGAGTATGTGTGAAAACACTGTAGTGCGTGCTGCTCCTGTACCGTATACGCACCGCAACACACACCGCATACACACTGCACACGGAGTATGTGTGAAAACATTGTAGTGCGTGCTGCTCCTGTACCGTATACACACTGCACACAGAGTATGTGTGAAAACACTGTAGCGGTCGCTGCTCCTGTACCGTATACGCACTGCAACACACACCGCATACACACTGCACACGGAGTATGTGTGAAAACACTGTAGCGCGTGCTGCTCCTGTACCGTATACACACTGCACATGGAGTATGTGTGAAAACACTGTAGTGCGTGCTGCTCCTGTACCGTATACGCACCGCAACACACACCGCATACACACTGCACACGGAGTATGTGTGAAAACACTGTAGTGCGTGCTGCTCCTGTACCGTATATGCACCGCAACACACACCGCATACACACTGCACACGGAGTATGTGTGAAAACACTGTAGCGAGTGCTGCTCCTTTACCGTATACACACCGCATACACACTGCACACGGAGTATGTGTGAAAACACTGTAGTGCGTGCTGCTCCTGTACCGTATACGCACCGCAACACACACCGCATACACACTGCACACGGAGTATGTGTGAAAACACTGTAGCGAGTGCTGCTCCTTTACCGTATACACACCGCATACACACTGCACACGGAGTATGTGTGAAAACACTGTAGCGCGTGCTGCTCCTGTACCGTATACACACCGCAACACACACCGCATACACACTGCACACGGAGTATGTGTGAAAACACTGTAGCTCGTGCTGCTCCTGTACCGTATACACACCGCATACACACTGCACACGGAGTATGTGTGAAAACACTGTAGTGCGTGCTGCTCCTGTACCGTATACGCACCGCAACACACACCGCATACAAACTGCACACGGAGTATGTGTGAAAACACTGTAGTTCGTGCTGCTCCTGTACCGTATACACACCGCAACACACACCGCATACACACTGCACACGGAGTATGTGTGAAAACACTGTAGCGCGTGCTGCTCCTGTACCGTATACACACCGCATACAAACTGCACATGGAGTATGTGTGAAAACACTGTAGTGCGTGCTGCTCCTGTACCGTATACGCACTGCAACACACACCGCATACAAACTGCACACGAAGTATGTGTTAAAACACTGTAGTGCGTGCTGCTCCTGTACCGTATACGCACCGCAACACACACCGCAACACACACCGCATACAAACTGCACATGGAGTATGTGTGAAAACACTGTAGTGCGTGCTGCTCCTGTACCATATACGCACCGCAACACACACCGCATACACACTGCACACGGAGTATGTGTGAAAACACCGTAGCGCGTGCTGCTCCTGTACCGTATACACACCGCATACACACTGCACACGGAGTATGTGTGAAAACACCGTAGCGCGTGCTGCTCCTGTACCGTATACGCACCGCAACACACACCGCATACACACTGCACACGGAGTATGTGTGAAAACACCGTAGCGCGTGCTGCTTCTGTACCGTATACGCACCGCAACACACACCGCATACACACTGCACACGGAGTATGTGTGAAAACACCGTAGCGCGTGCTGCTCCTGTACCGTATACGCACCGCAACACACACCGCATACACACTGCACACGGAGTATTTGTGAAAATACTGTAGCGCGCGCTGCTCCTGTACCGTATACGCACCGCATACACACTGCACACGGAGTATGTGTGAAAATACTGTAGCGCGCGCTGCTCCTGTACCGTATACGCACCGCATACACACTGCACACGGAGTGTGTGTGAAAATACTGTAGCGCGCGCTGCTCCTGTACCGTTTACGCACCGCATACACACTGCACACGGAGTATGTGTGAAAACACTGTAGCGCGCGCTGCTCCTGTACCGTATACGCACCGCAACAGACACCGCATACACACTGCACACGGAGTATGTGTGAAAACACTGTAGCGCGTGCTGCTCCTGTACCGTATACGCACCTCAACACACACCGCATACACACTGCACACGGAGTATGTGTGAAAACACTGTAGCGCGTGCTGCTCCTGTACCGTATACGCACCTCAACACACTGCATACACACTGCATACGGAGTATGTGTGAAAACACTGTACCGCGTGCTGCTCCTGTACCGTATACGCACCGCATACACACTGCACACGGCGTATGTGTGAAAACACCGTAGAGCGTGCTGCTCCTGTACCGTATACACACCGCAACACACACCGCATACACACTGCACACGGAGTATGTGTGAAAACACTGTAGCGCGTGCTGCTCCTGTACCGTATACGCACTGCAACACACACCGCATACACACTGCACACGGCGTATGTGTGGAAACACCGTAGAGCGTGCTGCTCCTGTACCGTATACACACCGCAACACACACCGCATACACACTGCACACGAAGTATGTGTGAAAACACTGTAGCGTGTGCTGCTCCTGTACCGCATACGCACTGCAACACACACCGCATACACACTGCACACGGAGTATGTGTGAAAATACTGTAGCGCGCTCTGCTCCTGTACCGTATACACACCGCATACACACTGCACACGGAGTATTTGTGAAAACACTGTAGTGCGTGCTGCTCCTGTACCATATACGCACCGCAACACACACCGCATACACACTGCACACGGAGTATGTGTGAAAACACTGTAGCGCGTGCTGCTCCTGTACCGTATACGCACCGCAACACACACCGCATACACACTGCACACGGAGTATGTGTGAAAACACCGTAGCGCGTGCTGCTCCTGTACCGCAACACACACCGCAACACACACCGCATACACACTGCACACGGAGTATGTGTGAAAACACTGTAGCGCGTGCTGCTCCTGTACCGTATACGCACCGCAACACACACTGCATACACACTGCACACGGCGTATGTGTGGAAACACCGTAGAGCGTGCTGCTCCTGTACCGTATACACACCGCAACACACACCGCATACACACTGCACACGAAGTATGTGTGAAAACACTGTAGCGCGCGCTGCTCCTGTACCGCATACACACCGCATACACACTGCACACGGAGTATGTGTGAAAACACTGTAGCGCGCGCTGCTCCTGTACCGTATACACACCGCAACACGCACCGCATAAACACTGCAAACGGAGTATGTGTGAAAACACTGTAGTGCGTGCTGCTCCTGTACCGTATACGCACCGCAACACACACCGCATACAAACTGCACACGAAGTATGTGTGAAAACACTGTAGTGCGTGCTGCTCCTGTACCGTATACGCACCGCAACACACACCGCATACAAACTGCACATGGAGTATGTGTGAAAACACTGTAGTGCGTGCTGCTCCTGTACCGTATACACACCGCAACACACACCGCAACACACACCGCATACAAACTGCACACGGAGTATGTGTGAAAACACTGTAGTTCGTGCTGCTCCTGTACCGTATACGCACCGCAACACACACCGCATACAAACTGCACATGGAGTATGTGTGAAAACACTGTAGTGCGTGCTGCTCCTGTACCGTATACGCACCGCAACACACACCGCAACACACACCGCATACAAACTGCACACGGAGTATGTGTGAAAACACTGTAGTTCGTGCTGCTCCTGTACCGTATACACACCGCAACACACACCGCATACACACTGCACACGGAGTATGTGTGAAAACACTGTAGCTCGTGCTGCTCCTGTACCGTATACGCACCGCAACACACACCGCAACACACACCGCATACAAACTGCACATGGAGTATGTGTGAAAACACCGTAGCGCGTGCTGCTCCTGTACCGTATACGCACCGCAACACACACCGCATACACACTGCACACGGAGTATGTGTGAAAACACCGTAGCGCGTGCTGCTCCTGTACCGTATACGCACCGCATACACACTGCACACGGAGTATGTGTGAAAACACCGTAGCGCGTGCTGCTCCTGTACCATATACGCACCGCAACACACAACGCATACACACTGCACACGGAGTATGTGTGAAAACACCGTAGCGCGTGCTGCTACTGTACCGTATACGCACCGCAACACACACCGCATACACACTGCACACGGAGTATGTGTGAAAACACTGTAGCTCGTGCTGCTCCTGTACCGTATACACACCGCAACACACACCGCATACACACTGCACACGGAGTATGTGTGAAAACACTGTAGTGCGTGCTGCTCCTGTACCGTATACGCACCGCAAGACACACCGCAACACACACCGCATACAAACTGCACACGGAGTATGTGTGAAAACACTGTAGTTCGTGCTGCTCCTGTACCGTATACACACCGCAACACACACCGCATACACACTGCACACGGAGTATGTGTGAAAACACTGTAGCTCGTGCTGCTCCTGTACCGTATACGCACCGCAACACACACCGCAACACACACCGCATACAAACTGCACATGGAGTATGTGTGAAAACACCGTAGCGCGTGCTGCTCCTGTACCGTATACGCACCGCAACACGCACCGCATACACACTGCACACGGAGTATGTGTGAAAACACCGTAGCGCGTGCTGCTCCTGTACCATATACGCACCGCAACACACAACGCATACACACTGCACACGGAGTATGTGTGAAAACACCGTAGCGCGTGCTGCTACTGTACCGTATACGCACCGCAACACACACCGCATACACACTGCACACGGAGTATGTGTGAAAACACTGTAGCTCGTGCTGCTCCTGTACCGTATACACACCGCAACACACACCGCATACACACTGCACACGGAGTATGTGTGAAAACACTGTAGCTCGTGCTGCTCCTGTACCGTATACGCACCGCAACACACACCGCAACACACACCGCATACAAACTGCACATGGAGTATGTGTGAAAACACCGTAGCGCGTGCTGCTCCTGTACCGTATACGCACCGCAACACACACCGCATACACACTGCACACGGAGTATGTGTGAAAACACCGTAGCGCGTGCTGCTCCTGTACCGTATACGCACCGCATACACACTGCACACGGAGTATGTGTGAAAACACCGTAGCGCGTGCTGCTCCTGTACCATATACGCACCGCAACACACAACGCATACACACTGCACACGGAGTATGTGTGAAAACACCGTAGCGCGTGCTGCTACTGTACCGTATACGCACCGCAACACACACCGCATACACACTGCACACGGAGTATGTGTGAAAACACTGTAGCTCGTGCTGCTCCTGTACCGTATACGCACCGCAACACACACCGCAACACACACCGCATACAAACTGCACATGGAGTATGTGTGAAAACACCGTAGCGCGTGCTGCTCCTGTACCGTATACGCACCGCAACACACACCGCATACACACTGCACACGGAGTATGTGTGAAAACACCGTAGCGCGTGCTGCTCCTGTACCGTATACGCACCGCATACACACTGCACACGGAGTATGTGTGAAAACACCGTAGCGCGTGCTGCTCCTGTACCATATACGCACCGCAACACACAACGCATACACACTGCACACGGAGTATGTGTGAAAACACCGTAGCGCGTGCTGCTCCTGTACCGTATACGCACCGCATACACACTGCACACGGAGTATGTGTGAAAACACCGTAGCGCGTGCTGCTCCTGTACCATATACGCACCGCAACACACACCGCATACACACTGCACACGGAGTATGTGTGAAAACACTGTAGCGCGTGCTGCTACTGTACCGTATACGCACCGCAACACACACCGCATACACACTGCACACGGAGTATGTGTGAAAACACTGTAGCTCGTGCTGCTCCTGTACCGTATACACACCGCAACACACACCGCATACACACTGCACACGGAGTATGTGTGAAAACACTGTAGTGCGTGCTGCTCCTGTACCGTATACGCACCGCAAGACACACCGCAACACACACCGCATACAAACTGCACACGGAGTATGTGTGAAAACACTGTAGTTCGTGCTGCTCCTGTACCGTATACACACCGCAACACACACCGCATACACACTGCACACGGAGTATGTGTGAAAACACTGTAGCTCGTGCTGCTCCTGTACCGTATACGCACCGCAACACACACCGCAACACACACCGCATACAAACTGCACATGGAGTATGTGTGAAAACACCGTAGCGCGTGCTGCTCCTGTACCGTATACGCACCGCAACACGCACCGCATACACACTGCACACGGAGTATGTGTGAAAACACCGTAGCGCGTGCTGCTCCTGTACCATATACGCACCGCAACACACAACGCATACACA